>NC_038246.2:24958800-25258800 GCF_000004515.6 Glycine max | reverse complement strand
TGTTTATGGAAGACGAAACTCTGGATCAAACAAGGAAGTGTTTGAAATGGGAGAACGACGATTACATTTGTCGTGGACACATTCTGAACGGTATGTCTGACTCTCTCTTTGATATTTATCAAAATGTTGAGTCTGCTAAGGAATTATGGGACTCTCTTGAATCCAAGTATATGGCAGAAGATGCCTCAAGTAACAAATTCTTAGTTAGTAATTTCTTTAATTACAAAATGATTGATTCGAGGCCTGTTATGGAACAATATAATGAACTGCTGCGGATTTTGGGTCAGTTTACTCAACATGATTTGAAAATGGATGAATCCATTGCAGTTTCATCTATAATTGATAAATTGCCTTCTTCTTGAAAAGACTTCAAGCATACCTTGAAACATAAGAAGGAAGAATTGACTCTGGTTCAACTTGGTAGTCATTTCATGATTGAGGAGTCGCTGAAGGCTCAGGAAATTGACAAAGTCAATGATAAAAATGTAGCAGGTTCCTCTTCCGTTAATATGGTAGAGGAAAGTGGAACAGTTAAGCAAAATTACAATGCTAAAGGTAACAAACGAAAATTTCAAGGAAATAAGAACAAAGGTCCAAACAAACAGACAAAATTGTCATGTTGGAAGTGTGGGAAACCTGGTCATTTAAAGAGGGATTGCCGGGTGTTCAAAGGAAAGAACAAGGCTGGTCCAAGTGGGTCTAATGATCCTGAAAAGCAACAAGGATGATGACGTTGCTTGGTGGTTTGATTCGGGAGCAACAAGCCATGTGTGCAAAGATTGTCGTTGGTTCAAGGAATTTAGACCAATCGATGATGGCTCTATTGTGAAGATGGGCAATGTTGCAACTGAACCAATCCTAGGATTAGGTTGTGTGAATTTAGTTTTTACTTTCGGAAAAAGTTTGTATTTGGATAATGTCTTATTTGTACCCGGTATTCGTAAGAACTTATTGTCTGGTATGGTTTTAAATAATTGTGGTTTCAAGCAAGTACTTGAAAGTGACAAGTACATCTTGTCAAGACATGGTTCGTTTGTTGGATTTGGTTATCGTTGTAATGGAATGTTTAAATTAAACATTAATGTTCCTTTTGTTCATGAATCTGTTTGTATGGCCTCGTGTAGTTCTATAACTAATATGACAAAATCAGAAATTTGGCATGCTAGATTAGGACATGTTCATTACAAAAGATTAAAAGATATGTCAAAAACAAGTATGATTCCTCCTTTTGATATGAACATTGAAAAATGCAAAACTTGCATGTTGACCAAGATCACTAGGAAACCTTTTAAGGATGTTAAAAGTGAGACTAAAGTCTTAGATCTTATTCATAGTGATTTGTGTGATTTGCATGCTACTCCATCATTAGGTCATAAAAAAAATATCTTGTTACTTTTATTGATGATGCATCAAGGTATTGTTATGTATATTTATTAAATACAAAAGATGAAGCTCTTGATAAATTTAAAATTTATAAGAAAGAGGTAGAACTTCATCAAAATGGGCTAATCAAAACTCTTCGTACGGATTGGGGAGGTGAGTATTATGATCTGATTTATTTTCAATCTACTGGAATAATACATCAAACTACGGCTCCCTATACACCACAACAGAATGGTGTAACCGAAAGGAAGAATAGAACCTTGAAAGAAATGGTGAATTCCATGTTATCCTATTCGGATTTAAGTGAAGGATTTTGGGGTGAGGCTATTTTGACAGCCTGTTACTTGTTGAACCGAATTCCTAACAAAAGGAATAAGGTTACCCCATATGAACTTTGGCTAAGGCATATAGTCAAGTGTATAATGGGAAGTCTAGACACTTGGGTGTTAGACACAACATGGTTCGGGAGTTAATCATGCATGGTGTGATATCAGTGGAGTTTGTGAGAACTCGGCATAATTTGACCGATCATTTAACCAAAGGGTTAAGTAGAGATCTCGTGAAAAGGTCGGCTGTGGGATTAGGATTAAAGTCCATATGAAATCTCTTATGTTAAGATACCCAATTCCCATCTAATATGACATTAGGTGCTGAATTCAATGTGGAAAGCTTAACATATAGAGATTGGAACACATCATCGAAAGTATCCCAAAAGGAATGTGTTCGGTTCTGTAAGTTAAGGAGGTTGAAGTATAACTTCTCAATGGTTCTTTTGAAAAATTGCATTTGCAGGTGCAAGAAAGAAAAGGACTACCTATATAAGCATGAAGTTTAGCCGCTTCAAGAAGCTGGGACTTGGCTTTGATATGCTTATGAAGGATAGGGACACAGGCTAGTAAAACTAGTGTCGAGCAAGAGTAACGTTATAAACTATTATGCAGATTATCTTCATGTATTCATTATGAATAGAAAGGGTTCAATCCTTAGTGACACCCTGATATTCGAATATTTGAAACGTGTAATTTGCTAAGATGAAATTCAATCGTCACGATATTTCATCTATGCAGTAGTTTGTGGTATGTTATGACTTTGGTGATTTGATCGGTAATTACACTAAAATGGGGGAGGTTTGTTGGACATTTTAGTGTAATTGATCTCTTTATTATGTTAAAATAAGAGTGCACGCTTGTTTTAATGTAATAACGAGATGTTCGGTTTAGGCAAAGGTTGGAAGTTACATGGAAGTTACTAAAACTTCCATCAACGGTTGGAAGTTACATGGAAGTTACATGGAAGTTACTAAAACTTCCATCAACGGCAATTTTTAAAAATAAATAACTTCCATCAACCGCCAAAAACCACCTGTTCTTTGATTATAAATAATCATCCTGGTTCAGAAAGCATAACATGTGAAAAACATACAAGACCAAAACAAAACTCTTGAATTATAATCTTCTGATTTTATCCAATTGAACAATTTTTATTGAACCCCAAAATTTGATTCAATCTGAAAGTGTTTATACACGACTTCAGATTTATCCAGGATTATCTCGATTTTCAAAATTAACCAACAGAATATGGACAAGAACAGGTCATTTAATTCATTTTTAGTTTTGCCAAAGTCAGTTGGAAATATGTATATATGATGGAGTCAAAGGGTAAAAAGCAAAACATATAATGAATACCAACAATATATTTACACTATGGACAATTGAGTAGATATTAAACCAATAATACATGAATACACAAGTCTTAATTTCCCTAATTACAAGATATAAACTAACATAAATACAATGAACCTGGCCACCAGAATATCAAAACTAATTATATATCCAGGGTCTTTTTTAACACGTCTCTAGCAAATCTCTGCACTCTAGCAAAAACTAAATATATGTATAATATTACTGATAGTAGTAAAGTTAAATTAATAATTACCATTCGTGGCAAGATTTGCAGGTGCCTTTGCTTCTGCATTCCGAACAGCTTAATCATTATCTTTTCTCACAAGGTTTAGCAAGGAAGTGATGTAACCAACTTTATCCATACTATTTTGATTTTCCTCAACATATTAAGAAAGCCACAACTCAATGTTCAATGTAACAATTATGTACATCTATCATTTAATAATTTCTTTAGTACAAAAACATGCATTTCCTTATAACATTGTCTTTTTGTTTAGTACCTTTTGTTGTGGATCTGTCTTTCTAGAATGTACAAAAACATGCATTTCCTACATCAGCAGAAGCAATAATTATCTTTGTGTTTCCATTTCTAGCGTCCATATTCTTAAGAGTTTATACAAACAAATTTAATATTAATATTAACTTTAGTGTAAGATTGATTAGTTAGAGTATGAGAAGCTAAGTTGCCTTCTTCCCTCCGATGACAACTTTTGGCTCTTTGTGGATTACCATGCATTTGGTGTCCCCAAAATCTACTGAATTTGTGTTTGTCAAGATAACATCATCAACAAAAGCAGTGTTTGCCCAGAACCAAACCACATAGGTGAAGTAGCCATTATGTTCCAAGATATAACATTTTTTCTGTCCTTTTCTAGCTATCTACGTACTCTCCAACATAGTTGGTACAAAATATGTATTTTAAATAGCTACAAATATTAGCTTCGATCTCTTTTACAGGCCTTTCTAAATCTCTACCTACAACATAAAATTCCAAAGTATTTTAGTTAAAAGCGAAACAGGGAAACTATTTAATAATATAATAATAATCTTGAGCTTTCTATAAAGGCAGCATTATAGTTGAGAATATGGCAGCAGATATACCAAATCAAGGGGAAAATCTAATGATTTTCAGCATAGTACTAGTGGATTCTCTAGCATTAATAAATCAACGTATGTATTAAATATGACAAGTTGACAACATAACCGATTACGTATGACAAAATGAATCTTCAAGACTTAAACCATACTAAAGCATGAAGGTTTTAAATCTAAAAGTTGTTCACTCTTCTTCCATGGTACATGTATGTTACCTAGAAGCTAACACATTCTCAACCCATAAATGTAGCAGGATAAGTTTTTACAGCACAAAATAACTTAGTCATAAGTGAAATTCATTAGTAAACACATTACACACTCCTTTAAATACACTCCTTACTATTAGTTGAAATCAATTAGAATTGCTAAATCTATTCCCAGAGGATCATATGTTAGTGGTGAAACAATCAAAATGCTAATTCCTAAAGACATAAAACTCGGACCCCTATTTCCTAGAGACCCATGCTTCAACAATTTGAAGGCCAAATCCTGCAAGTCCAAACTCTATTACATTACATACTTGATGTAAGCTCCATTCGAGCTTGTAGGCCAAATATCTTCTTCATCAATGGATTCCTTTGCTTCTTGGAAGATGAATGGCAGCGGAATGGAGAAGGAAGAGAGAGAGGAGATGCCACTTCAAGGAGAAGATGAGTCTAGAAGAAGCTCACCACCATAGGAGGTCATGGATAAGAGCTTGGAGGAAGAAGGAGATGAATGAAGGGAGAGGAAAAGAAGAGCACGAAATTTTGTGCTCTAAAAGAGCTTTGAAATCTGAAGTTTCATTTTCAAATGATCAAAGTTAAAAAAAAATGCACACACATGACCTCTATTTATAGCCTAAGTGTCACACAAAATTGGAGGGAAATTTGAATTTCAATTCAAATTTCACTTGAATTTGAAATTGAATTTGTGGAGGCAAACTTTGGAGCCAAAATTCCACTAATTATGATTAGTGAATTTTAGTTATGGTTCAACCCACTAATCCAAGATCAATTCCAAGATTCTCCACTAAGTGTGCTTAGGTGTCATCAGACATGTAAAGCATGAAGGACATGCACAAAGTGTGACTATATAATGTGTGGCAATGGGGTGTAGTAAGCAAATGCTCACCTCCCCCTCTAAAATTTAATTGAATTGGGCTTCTAACAATTCAATTAAATTTATTTCCCAACACACACATCAAATATTCATTTAGTGCATGTGAAATTACAAAACTACCCCTAATACAAAAACTAGTCTTGGTGCCCTAAAATACAAGGGCTAAAAAATCCTATATTCCTAGGTACCCTACCTACATTATGGAGCCCTAAATACAAGGACCAAATATAATGACATCCTAGTCTAATATGTAGAAAGATAATTGGACCCAACCTTGGCCCATGGGCTCAAAAATCTATCCTGAGGTTCATGAGAACCTTAGGGCCTTCTTCAGCAGCTCTAGCCCAATCCTCTTGGAGCCTCTTGTTCATGGCTCTAGTGACTGGTCCCTTCCTAGGGAGGATCGCATCATCCCCTTCCCCTTGAAGAGGATTTGACCTCAAATTTGTTAGTTCCTCCTCCTCAATATCAGCTCCACCTGCAAAAGGAATTAAATCAGAAATGTTAAAAGTGGTGCTGACTCTATACTCTTCTGGGAGGTCCAACCTATAGGCATTGTTATTGATCCTCTCCAAAACCTGAAAATGTCCATCCCCTCTGGGGCTACGCTTGGATTTCCTTTTAGTAGGGAATCTATCCTTCCTAAGATGGAGCCAAACCCAGTCACCCTCATTAAGAACTAGCTCTTTTCTTCCTCTATTTCCTTTAGTTGAATACACCTTTGTTTGGTTCTCTATTTGGTTCTTAACCCTCTCATGCAACTTCTTTACAAACTCTAACCTAGATTCCCCTTCTTTATGTATAAAAGAAGTGTCCAGTGGGAGGGGAATGAGGTCTAATGGTGTTAGGGGATTAAATCCATAGACAACCTCAAAAGGGGACTGCTTGGTGGTTCTATGAACCCCCCTGTTGTAGGAAAATTCTACATGAGGAAGATACTCATCCCAAGACTTATGGTTGCCTTTCAGAAGAGTCCTTAAAAGGGTGGATAAAGACCTATTCACTACCTTTGTTTGCCCATCATTTTTTGGATGACAAGTGGTAGAGAAAAGAAGTTTAGTTCCTAGCTTAGCCCATAAGGTTTTCCAGAAGTGGCTAAGGAACTTAGCATCTCTATCTGACACAATGGTCCTAGGAAAACCATGGAGTCTCACAACTTCCCTAAAAAAGAGTTTTGAGATGTGGGAAGCATCATCCACCTTGTGGCATGGTATAAAGTGTGCCATCTTGCTAAACCTATCCACCACCACAAAGATAGAGTCTACACCTCTTTGGGTTCTAGGAAGCCCAATGACAAAGTCCATACTAATGTCTACCCAAGGTGCAGAGGGGATGGGTAAGGGTGTGTATAGCCCATGAGGCATCACCCTAGACTTGGTTTGTAAACAAGCCACACACCTAGTGCAATGCTTATGGACATCTTTCTTCATATGGGGACAATAAAACTTTTCTTTGAGTAAGACAAGGGTCTTGTCTGTCCCAAAGTGGCCCATGAGCCCACCCTCATGGATCTCTTTCACAAGTAATTTCCTAATGGATCCTTGGGGTATGCAAAGCTTTCCCTCTTTGAACAAATACCCCTCGGCCAAATAGAATCCATCTTGGGCCTTTTTCCCACAACTCTCGTAAATGGGAGAGAAATGTTCATCTAAAGCATACAAGTCCCTAATATTATCAAATCCTAAAATTCGAGCTCCTAGGGAGCAAAACAATGTGTGTCTCCTAGAGAGGGCATCAACTACCATATTTGTTTTTCCCTTTTTGTATTTGATAACATATGGAAATTGCTATAGGTACTCTACCCATTTTGCATGCCTTTTGTTTAACTTGCTTTGCCCTCTGATGTACTTAAGTGATTGATGATCACTACGAATGACAAATTCCTTGGAAACAAGGTAATGTTCCCAAGTTTGGAGGGCTCATATTAAGGCATAAAGCTCTTTATCATAGGTGAGGTAGTTGAGGGTGGCACTATGAAGTTTTTCACTAAAATAAGCAATAGAGTGCCCACCTTGTAACAATATAGCTCCAACTCCCACTCTAGAGGCATCACATTCTAGCTCAAAAGTTTTAAAAAAGTCAGGAAGAGCTAGAACAGGTGCCTTAGTAAGCTTTTCTTTGAGCAAAGCAAAGGCTTGCTCTTGTTTTTCACCCCAGGTAAAAGCCACATTCTTCTTCACCAGCTCATTGAGAGGTGATGCAATTGTAGAGAAATTAGGAACGAACCTTCTATAGAAGCTTGCTAACATATGGAAGCTCCTAATATCTCCCACACTTTTTGGGGTGGGCCATTCTTGGATGGCCTTAATTTTCTCAGGGTCCACTTGGACCCCATTTCTACTAACTACAAACCCTAAGAAAACTATATTATCTACACAAAAAGTACACTTCTCTATATTTGCATAGAGGGTGCTTTTACTAAGGACTGAAAGAACTTGCTTGAGATGTCCTAAGTGATCATCTAGGCTCCTATTGTACACTAAAATATCATCAAAATAAACAACTACAAATATACCTATGAAATCCCTTAAGACATGATGCATAAGCCTCATAAAGGTGCTTGGTGCATTAGTGAGCCCAAAAGGCATCACTAGCCATTCATACAAACCAAACATGGTCTTGAAAGCGATTTTCCACTCATCACCCTTTTTCATCCTGATTTGGTGATAACCACTTTTAAGATCAATTTTTGAAAAGATATTGGCACCATGAACCTCATCAAGCAAATCATCAAGTCTAGGAATGGGGTGCCTATACTTTACAGTGATGTTGTTGATGGCCCTGCAATCTATAAACATTCTCCACGTACCATCCTTTTTGGGCACCAACAACACTGGCACAGCACATGGGCTTAGGCTCTCTTGGACCCAGCCCTTCTCCAAAAATTCTTTAACTTGAGACTCTATCTCCTTAGTCTCCTAAGGGTTAGTCCTATAGGCTGGCCTATTAGGAAGGCTTGCTCCTGGGACTAAATCTATTTGGTGTTCTATTCCCCTTAAAGGAGGTAGCCCAGGGGGTATGGTATCTCTTTGGGAAATATATCGCCTAATTCATGTAAGAGTTCTTGGACCTTTGGGGGTAAGGTCTCAAATGTAGGAATTGTGGCAGTGCTAAGGGATGTTTCTCTTGATAGGAGAAGGTCAAAAAATTGTTTAAGAAGGAGTGTTCTTTTAATATCATCTTTTGTTGCAAAATGATTTTCCTTCTTAACAATCTTCTTGGAGGAATCCTTTTCCTCTTTTTCCTTCCCCTTGGCCTTTGAAGACAAGGCCTTATCTTTCCTTCTTAGCAAAATGATTTTCCTTCTTAACAATCTTCTTTTGTTTTTCTAGTTTTTCTTCCTCATCCCTCTTATCTTTCATAGTTAGTTGATCTTTGGCCACCTGTGAAGGTGTTTGAGGTTGCAACACAAATTTAGTGCCAAGATGGGTGAGGGTAATCTCATTAGTTAGGCCATTGTAAATGATCTTCCTATCAAATTGCCATGGCCTTCCTAAAAGAATATGTCTTGCCTCCATGGGAACTATGTCACAATTAACTTCATCCTTATATGTCCCAATGGAGAAAGGTACCTTCACTTGTTGGTTAACTATCATTTCCCCTTGCTCATTGAGCCATTGAAGTTTATAAGGTTTTGGGTGGGGAATGATAGAGGTTCAACTTGGAAACTAATCTTGTACTATAAGGTTTTGGTCCTTCCTTGGATAAGAGTGAGAGCCATAAGATTTTGAAGAAGGCTTTCTTTTAAGTTGTTGCTCCACTCTTATACAAAGTTGGACTAGCTCATCTAGGTCCCTATATGGAAGGAGTTCAACCTTGTCCCTCACTTCCATATTAAGCCCACTAAGGAACCTAGCTATGCTTGTTCTTTCCTCCTCCCTAAGTCTAGCTGTTAAAAAGAGTAGTTCCAATTGTTTTCTATATTCTTCAACACTCATACTCCCTTGTCTAAGCCTTTGGAGCTTGTCCATAAGCTCCCTTTCATAGTAGGAAGGAATGTGCCTCTTCCTAAGGGCACTCTTAAAATCATTCCAATACTCTACTGGAGGATCCCCATGAATCCTTCGTTCCCTAACAAGGGAAGTCCACCAATAGAGGGCATACCCTTGAAATCTAAGGGTAGCCAATGGAACTTTTCTCTCTTCGCTAATATGATGACAAGCAAAGAGTTGTTCAACCTTTATTTCCCAATCTAAGTAGGCCTCAACATTATCTTTTCCATGGAAATATGGGAGGCTAATGTTAACCTCTTGAGGCCTTCTTTCCTTTTCTCTTCTTTGGGAGTGATGTTTAGTATGCGAACTATGGCGCCCTCTATAATAGTCGCTAAGTTCTTCACTTAAACTCTTGCAAGAGTCATGACTACTATAGGAGGCATGTTTTCTCTTTTCATTTATTTCATTATTTTTCTTCTTTCTTCCTCTCTTATTTTCTCTCTTTCATCTTGACTTATTTCTTCCACTCTTTTTTTACCTTTTTCTTTTCTCTCTTGTTTTTCTTTCCACAACTTAAGGATCTCAACTCATATTATATCTTATACAAGGGGTCCTTAGGAGTAGAACCCTCACCATTAACACTAGATGAAGAATGAAGACTCATGTTGGTTCCTAAGTTATGGTTCTTTCTTGTTGGGGGTTTGAAAACCAAAGGTAAAAGAAACTATGGTTGAAACTAGCCAAAATAAACACTAAAAGAGGTGTGAAAGATAAGGTAAAAACTAATTGGTAAAAGGCAAGCTATCTAGGCAGTTTGACAAAGAAAATAAGCTATAAAAGTAAGCAAGAAATTAAAGTGCAAGAAATGCAAACTAGGCGGTTCCTACGAGTGTTTGGATGATCTCATTTAAGGTTCCCAACAAAACACTCACTATCCTAAGGGAAAATTGCCTAAAATTATTACACACAAATGGAAGTAGGGTGACCTATAGGAGGCTCCCAACTTACTTCCAATGAAAGGCCTTTTTGTTATAAAATTTGAAAGCAAAGCAAATTTCCAATTACAAAATTACAAAAAAAAGTCCTCAATTGTGGTGGCTATTCTCTCTTTGGTGTTTCAGTCAATTTGGAGTACTTCTTAGTCCAATAGCTCTTAAGGTGGTTGGCCCCTTGCATCTTGACTCAAATTCTTCAAGGTATGGCACCAATCCTCTTTTCCAATTTCCTATATGGCAACTCACAAGCAAGGAAACAAAGAGACAAGAAATAACCAAAGACCAAAAGAGTTTCAACAAGACAAATTTTCAAGGATTATTCAACAATTAAAGCAATGAAAAGCACACAAAACCAAGCTAGGACTCGAAGAGAAACCTAGAATGGCTCTAGAGTAGAGTAGAAAAACTAAAGAAAAAGACTCAAGAAACCTCTAGTTTTGGCAGCGGAATGGAGAAGGAAGAAAGAGAGGAGACGCCACTTCAAAGAGAAGATGAGTCTAGAAGAAGCTCGCCACCATAGGAGGCCATGGATAAGGGCTTGGAGGAAGAAGGAGATGAATGAAGGGAGAGGAAGAGAAGAGCACGAAATTTTGTGCTCTAAAAGAGCTTTGAAATCTGAAGTTTCATTTTCAAATGATCAAAGTTAAAAAAAAAATGCACACACATGACCTCTATTTATAGCCTAAGTGTCACATAAAATTGGAGGGAAATTTGAATTTTAATTCAAATTTCACTTGAATTTGTGGAGGAAAACTTTGGAGCCAAAATTTCACTAATTATGATTAGTGAATTTTAGTTATGGTTCAGCTCACTAATCCAAGATCAATTCCAAGATTCTCCACTAAGTGTGCCTAGGTGTCAGAAGGCATGTAAAGCATGAAGGACATGCACAAAGTGTGACTATATGATGTGACAATGGGGTGTAGTAAGCAAATGCTCAGCTCCCCCTCTAAAATATAATTGGATTGGGCTTCTACCAATTCAATTAAATTTATTTCCCAACACGCACATCAAATATTCACTCAGTGCATGTGAAATTACAAAACTACCCCTAATACAAAAACTAGTCTAGGTGCCCTAAAATACAAGGGCTAAAAAATCCTATATTTCTAGGGTACCCTACCTACATCATGGAGCCCTAAATACAAGGACCAAATATAATGACATCCTAGTCTAATATGTTCAAAGATAATTGGACCCAACCTTGGCCCATGGGCTCAAAAATCTGCCCTGAGGTTCATGAGAACCCTAGGGCCTTCTTCAGCAGCTCTAGCCCAATCCTCTTGGAGCCTCTTGCTCATGGCTCTAGTGATTGGTCCCTTCTTAGGGAGGATTGCATCAATACTTACATAGAGTACAAAGTACAAAGATTTATGAGTATGAGTTAGATATACAACATCAGAGTAACTTACATCAATGAACACAGATATTTGTTTTGTGTACCCATTATGTTGACTGAGACTTAAAGGCCAGAGATTCCCATGTTGTGGGATTTAATACTAGACATTCACACAAGGGAAATTGTATAATTAATTTGAACTAAAAGGTTAGCTTTGAAGGGTACTGTGCGATGAGGTCACGAATCATGTCACAACAAACACTATATTGTAAATTCATTTATATTCCAATAAAACTTATGTATAATTAATTGAAAGATATTAAATATACCTATTTTTATGGACACCACGCGAGGAATAGATTCAATTATAATGTGTCAGTACAATGAACATACCTGAAATGTATAAAGAAAAATATCCTGATGTTTGCTCATTTGAGGTTTCCTTTCATTTTGCTTTATGATGACTTATCACAAATTTTGAAAACAAGGAAAAAATAGAAAAAAAATGTGTCCAGTATTGTGTCTAAACAAGACTATAACAAGTGGAGTCCTCTTGAATTGAAGAGAAAAAAAAAAGAAAATAAAGTAGCATGCTCTATGGAATAAAAAAAGTGCTTGTGTGTGAGAATGAACCAATATGAATGAAGCGACTCAAAAGTTTTTAAACTAAAAAAATAATTGATATTATTAAAAACTTCTCTATCATGAATGTATAATTAATTTGCACTAAAAGGTTAGCTTTAAGGGTACTGTGTGATGAGCTCATGAATCATGTCACAACAAACACTAAAAGGCTAACATTTCTGTCATGCATCATCGAAGTCAACCAGCAAATAATAACTCCAAACTCAATCGGAATTAAGGACCTATCTGATAAGGCGTAAGCTACACTATATTGTAATACTTTATTGCTACTGATAAGCACTGTAGAGCTTAGTAACAATGAAGAACCTAACAAAAGTTGCAATTTCAAGGAGCTGAAATAAACCTCAATCTAGAACTTCAAGGAGCTGACATAAACCTCAATCAATCAACGCTCTTAAGTTGCAATTTCATTTTTTACTTTCACAAACGAAGTTCCAATTCAAAGTGTATCGAGTTTCCAATCCAAATAACAGAACCATGCAAACAAAGCAAAACCTCACCGTGAATCGAAAGGGAAGCAACATTCACCACCGAAACCGTTGTCCAGTGAAATTATCTAGTTTCTAGATAAAAAAAGGAAAACCAGAAACCACAAATAAAAAATTAGATTCAAATGAGCCCCAAAAGCATAAACTTGATGTTCATAGCTCAGTGAAAATTGATTCAAATCTAAGACGAGAATTGATAAGTTTTGATTACGAGAGTGAGACGAGAGGAACTAACTGTTAGAAAAAAATATTAAATAACATGATAATGTGATTCATGTGAATTAAGGGCCTAAACTTGATTTAATAAAATAAAGGGACCTATTGGAAAATATGGGAAGTTAATAAACTTCTGATAACTAACTTGATGGAAGTTTGTTAATAAAAGACAAAGGGTTCTATCTATGCTATAAGAGTTTTTCCCTCTAATTACCCATCAAGAATGTGAGAGGAAAATAAAAGAAGGAAAGAGATAGATTAGGACAAAGAAGATTGAAGAATTTATGTCTTTCATAGATCAAGGTAAGTTCTATTTACTTTCAAATTGAATGAGGGAATCATAGATTCTAAGATCCTTACAATATGTAATAGATTGATTGAATATAAATGTATGGAATCTATAACTAACATGTGGTATCAGAGCATTAGGTTATTGAATTTATGATTCTCCATGAATGATGTTTATTCCACACATCATATGAATCGGATTCCAATTGACAAATTATTCAAACCATTTTTGTTTTTCGCTGTGCATATTATAATTGTTTTCGAGTTTGGAATGCCCTGAATCCAATTTTTGAATGTCTTGAATTGAAATTCAATATCTCTCTCTTACATCACTACTACAAAAGGCAGTTTTAACATCGGCAGATTAACATCGGTTTTGGACAAAACCGATGTTAATCTAAACACGGTGGCATATATGTAAATAATATATATTCATTAATGAAATTCTGATACCAATGCCAGATGTCGTACAGGATGTCACGACATCACGCTTCAGAACATGCAGATTATATTTGAGAGTATGAACAGATTAAACAAGTAAATAACACAAGAGAATTGTTAACCCAGTTCGGTGCAACGTCACCTACATCTGGGGGCTACCAAGCCAGGGAGGAAATCCACTAAAATAGTGTTAGTTCGAAGATCTAACAGCCACTGTTTACAACCTTCTCACCTAACCACTACCCGTGCAACCTCTACCTAAGAGCCACTCTTAGATATGAGAACCCCTCTCACTCCCTCTCAATCACTCTCCCGTGTTTACAATTAAATCAAATACACACCAGAGATTGCTCTCTGAACAAAAGAGATCAACTCTACACACTCAGGTCCAACACTTGATGTTAGGGTAACATCAAGGTGGCTCACAAAACACTCAAGTCCCAAAACTCACAAAATAACTCTTCAATCCCGGACTTGGTGGAAAACCCGTGCAGCCTTCATGTTTATATAGCAGTGTACGTATCTGGGCTGCAACTACTTGCGCTGGATGAGATCTATCATTCTCCTGAAAAATCTGCACTTAAAGAACTAAAAGATAAAGTTTGATCTTTTAGTTTTTATCTCTAATCTTTAATCCCTGAACGAACTCTTCTAGTTTGTAATTCAAACTTTAATTATCTTTTAATTCGTTCCTAAAGATAGATCATCTAATCTGTTGCTAACTGCACAATAATCTGTTAAAGATATAATAGATTTATGTGTCCAGTATTTTCGGGCCGGATGTCCTGGACATCGTATCCGACATCGTGGATCCTGCAGCTTCAATTCTTCATTTGACTTTTATCTTGCCTTGTGCATTGTGCAGCAACTCCAGTATTTTCGGGCAGGATGTCCTGGACATTGTATCCGACATCGTGGATCCTGCAGCTTCAATTCTTCATTTGACATTTTATCTTGCCTTGTGCATTGTGCAGCCCGATCTTATTCCTTGACATAACGTTGGACATCATGTGCAGCAACTCCAGCTTTCCTTCATTGTCTAAGTGCTTATGTTTTAACAAAATCTTAGCCAATCTTTTAAAACTCAGTAGAGCTAAGCACTAACAATCTCCCCCTTTGGCAAATTTTGTCTAAAACATACTTAGACACTTCCTGAGCAGGTACGAGCAGTTATGCAAGTAGGATCAGCAACTTTCATTATCAGAGTAATCAAGCACAGCGGTATCTGTAGTGGTGACAGCAAAATTCTGCAAGTTGCAAGTCGTTTCCAGGATGTCAAGACATCTTACGTGACATCAGCTTTCTGCTCCCCCTATCTCCATGCTCTTACTGCTGTGAAGCAGTTCACTGCAGCATCTTCTATCAGCTACTAGTCTTTTCCAGGATGTCAAGACATCTCATGTGACATCAGCTTTCTGCTCCCCCTCAAAATCATATACATACAACTCCCCCTCAAAATCATGAATCATGCATACTACTACTATTGCATACATAGTATCTTACTACTCACAATCATGCCATAATACTATTATACTATTACTCCCCCTTTTTAGACAGAATTTGACAAAAGTAGAATGTATGCAAATATTACAGACCAATAGCAATTAATTGTTCAAAGGGACATGCCCCTTTAGCTAGTAAGAGTAAAAAGCAAAAATAAAGGTCTGATGGTCATGGGGTGGCTTCAGAATCATCATCATCTGATTCTGTATCCTCTGCTGCATCTTCCTCTTCCTCAGCTGCTTCTTCTTCTTCTTCAGCTGCTCCTTCTTTTTCCTCAGCTGCTTCACCATCATCAATGCCACTGTCTGAGAGTCTTTTGATCAGGCGTTCCAGCTCCATTTTCTTCTCTGTGGTGGCTTTGATGGTTGCTTCCAGCACCTTGCATGTGTCCTTGAGTTCAGCAATCAAAGCATCCTTGGACACAGCACCTGAAGCAGCAGCTTTCCCTGATGTCGAGACAATGTCTGGGACATGTGTCCCCTCAAACAGTTTGTAATGCAGGGATAGAGCAGATTCTCTCTTCTTCACAGAGTCAGTGTAGTTTAAAATATTGGGATGTTGACTCAACATAATGCCACACAATACAGTTGGGAAGGCAATGGGTAATTTGACAGCAAAAGATTCTGAATGCTTAACAGTTTGATCAAAAATATAGTTTCCAAAATTAAATTTGGACTTGGTTCCAACAGCATACAGAAATTTACCCAAACCTGTGGCAACAGTGGAGGTATGATTGGTGGGTACCCAGTTTGCAGCGCCAATCCTGTGCAGGATTGCATACTTCACACTTAGCTTCCTTGCAGAAAGCTTCCCTTTCTTTGGCCAATGCTGGACTTGTTTGGCAGTGATTTCCTTGGCGATTCGATGCTCAGACACAGCAATATCCACCACTCCTTCAGTTGGTCTGCCCAGGTATTTGTTGATTACAGCAGGGGAGAATCTAACACATTTTCCTCTGACAAACACTTTCTGATACTCATCACTCTTTCTGTTTGTTATGTCAGAGGGAATGTTGACAATGAATTCCCTGACTAGACTTTCATAGCAATCTCCCAACTTGGTGACAGTTTTCAGCAGTCCAGCAGCCTTGATGAGGTCCATGATCTCCTTGCAATCCAAGGCAGCTCTTCCCAGTTCTCTTTCTAAGGCAAGTCTGCGTTGATATACAAATTTCCACCTTTCAACATTGCCAATGGAGTGGAATGAGATGTTGTCCAATGGTGCATCAGGGACATTTCCAGGCACCTTTTTCCCTGATGTCTTGGCCCTCTTGATGTCGGGAACATCTAGTTCGACATCATCATCAGAATCAGATGAGGAAATTTCTTTCCTCTTCTTGGAAGGGATTGCAACTTTGCTCCATCTGGATGTGGTAGGAGTGATTGGAGTGCTCTTCTTCTGTGCCATAGTTTTGATTCGTCCAGACCTCTTAATGGGGGTTTTTCCTTTTCGGCTTTGTAATCTTTCTGCAATGCCAGGTGCCAACTTGTTGGCAATGGGTTCCTCATCAGATTCTACTTCTTCTAGGTCAATGAGGTCACCTGGAGCAGGTTCTGGTGCCCTTGGTGCAGGGGTCTCCTCTGTGGCTTGATCCTCTTCCTCTGTTGATCTCTCTTTGCTGGATGAAGAGAGGACTTCAGCATTCGGGGTGGAAGATGTTGGAACATCTTTCTCAGCATCAGGAACAGAAACATTTGGGGTGGAAGATGTTGGAACATCTTTATCAGCATCAGGGACAGAAACATCTGGGGTGGAAGATGTTGGAACATCTTCATCAGCATCAGGGACAGAAGCATTTTTCAAAATGCTACTCACAATACTGCGGATCTTCTTATCCATCTCCGGGTCTACTTCCCTAGGACTTGTTGCAAGGCTAGGGTTTTCAGAAATCTTCACTCCCTGTTGTCTTTTGAGGGCCAGTTTCTCAGGAACAGGGGCTTGACCAGGAATCATTTGTATGGGTTGGATATGGAATTCAGGCTGTTCCTGGTTTGATGGTGCTTTGGTGGATGATGGAGATGATGGTACAGAGGGTGAACCAGGAGCTGAAGTTTCTTTTGGTGAGGTAGCCATGGAGAAGCAGAGCCTTTGGAATGGTTTCGTAAATTTCTGAGAGCTGTTAGGGAATGCTGAAAACGAGATTACCACTAAAATATGAGTTTGAATGAGGAATGTAGAGAGACGTGTGAAGCAACGGTCGAATTTGTTTTGGCCCAGTAGAGAACGCGCTATTAACGTTTGAGCACGTTCAGATAACAGTAATTGCTATAAATCCTCTAGCAGACAAATGCCCAGCTTGCCCCTCAGTTTTTCAAACTGATTTGCATCCAATGCCTTTGTGAAAATATCTGCTATTTGTTCCTCAGTGTCAACATGCTCCAGTGTGATAACTTTATCATCAACAAGATCTCTGATATAGTGATGTCTAATGTCAATGTGCTTGGTTCTGCTGTGTTGAACAGGATTTTTAGAAATATTAATAGCACTCAAGTTGTCACAGTACAATGTCATGACATCTTGTTCGACATTGTACTCCTTGAGCATCTGCTTCATCCAAACTAGTTGTGAACAGCTGCTTCCTGCTGCAATATACTCTGCTTCTGCAGTAGATAGGGACACACAGTTCTGCTTCTTGCTGAACCATGAAATAAGATTGTTGCCCAAATAGAAACATCCACCAGAAGTGCTTTTTCTGTCATCTGCGCTTCCAGCCCAATCAGCATCACAATACCCAACCAGCATTGAATCTGAACAATGACAGTACATAATCCCATAGTCACTGGTGCCATTTACATATTTCAGAATTCTCTTTACTTGATTCAAGTGACTTATCTTAGGATTGGCTTGATATCTTGCACAAACACCTACTGCATAGGTGATGTCAGGTCTGCTAGCTGTTAAATACAGTAAGCTCCCAATCATGCTTCTGTACAGACTTTGATCAACACTGGTGCCAGCTTCATCCTTTGACAGCTTCAAGTGAGTAGGTGCAGGTGTTCTTTTATGGCTGGCATTTTCCATCCCAAACTTCTTGACAATGTTCTTTGCATACTTGCTTTGTGAGAGGAATATGGAGTCTTCCATCTGCTTCACTTGGAGTCCCAGAAAATAAGTCAGCTCTCCAACAAGACTCATCTCAAATTCAGATTGCATCTGTTGGACAAAATGTCGAAGCATCTCATTCGACATCCCTCCAAACACAATGTCATCAACATATATCTGTGCTATCATCAAGTTTTCAGCATCTTGTTTGACAAAGAGGGTCTTGTCAATTCCTCCCTTCCTATACCCTTGCTGAGTAAGGAACTCTGTTAGCCTTTCATACCAAGCTCTTGGAGCTTGCTTCAATCCATAGAGAGCCTTCTTGAGCCTGTATACATGATCTGGATGAGTTGGATCTACAAATCCCTTTGGCTGCTCCACATAGGCTTCTTCATTCAGGTATCCATTCAGAAACGCGCTCTTCACATCCATCTGGTACAGCTTGAATTTGAGGATGCAAGCTACACCAAGTAACAATCTGATGGACTCAAGTCTAGCAACAGGGGCGAAAGTTTCATCAAAGTCTACACCTTCAATCTGAGTGTAGCCTTGAGCAACAAGTCTGGCCTTGTTTCTGGTTATAACACCTTCTTCATTGGTTTTGTTCTTGAAGATCCACTTGGTGCCAATCACATTAGTTCCCTCGGGTCTAGGAACTAGCTCCCAGACTTCATTCCTTTTGAATTGCTCCAATTCTTCTTGCATAGCATTGATCCAGAACTCATCAGTCAGTGCCTCTTTCACATTCTTGGGCTCAATTTTGGAGACAAAACATGAGTTGGAGACAATCTCAATCTCCCTTGATCTTGTAGTGACTCCTCTGTTTGGATCTCCTATAATCAGCTCCTTGGGGTGCATCTTCTGGATTCTAATGGAGGGTCTCTTGTCAGGTTGGTTGATGTTTGGTTCATCTGTAGCAGAATCAGAGTTTTCTGCATTTTCTGCACTTTTAGCTGTATCTGCTACATTGTCTCCCGATGTTCTGACATCTTCTTCGACATCCTTCTTTCTTGCTGGAGTTAGATCATCAACAACCACATTGATGGATTCCATCACAGTCCTGGTTCTGGAATTGAATACTCTATATGCTCTGCTGTTTGTAGAGTATCCCAAGAATATCCCTTCATCACTCTTGGGATCCATCTTTCTCCTTTGCTCTCTATCTGCCAAAATGTAACATGGACTTCCAAAGATGTGGAAGTGCTTGACAGTTGGCTTCCTCCCTTTCCAGATTTCATACAGTGTGGTTGGAGTCCCTCTTCTAAGTGTGACTCTGTTGTGGATGTAGCATGCTGTGTTCATGGCTTCAGCCCAGAGATTATAGGGAAGTTCTTTGGCATGAAGCATGACCGTAGCAGCTTCTTGTAAAGTCCTGTTTTTCCTTTCAACTATGCCATTTTGTTGTGGTGTAATGGCTGCAGAGAACTCATGAGTGATGCCTTCAGATGTGCAGTATTCAGTAAACTTGCTGTTTTCAAACTCTCTGCCATGGTCACTCCTGATTCTCTTGATGACACAGTCTTTTTCTCTTTGAAGTCTTAGACTCAACTCCTTGAATACTTCAAAGGTGTCTGATTTTTCTCTGATAAAGTTGACCCAGGTAAATCTGGAGAAATCATCCACAACAACATAGGCATACCTCTTTCCTCCAAGGCTTTCAACTTGCATAGGCCCCATCAAGTCCATGTGAAGTAGTTCCAGCACCCTGGAAGTGGTCTGATGTTGAAGCTTCTGGTGGGACATCTTGACTTGCTTTCCAATCTGACATTCACCACAGATTCTGCCTTCTTCTATTTTCAGATTGGGAATGCCTCTAACAGCACCTTTGTCAATGATTTTCTTCATGCCTCTTAAGTGCAGATGTCCAAATCTTTGATGCCATATTTTGACTTCATCTTCTTTGGAGAATAGACATGTGGAGGAGTAACTGGTTTCTTGAGGTGTCCATAGGTAACAGTTGTCCTTTGATCTGCTGCCCTTCATTAGAACTTCACTCTTCTCATTTGTCACCAAGCATTCTGACTTTGTGAAGTTTACATTGAATCCTTCATCACACAACTGACTGATGCTGATCAAGTTTGCAGTCAGTCCCTTCACCAGCAGTACTTTGTTCAGACTAGGAAGTCCATCATGGACTAGCTTTCCCATTCCAGTGATCTTTCCTTTAGAGCCATCTCCAAATGTCACATAGCTAGTGGAGCAAGGTTCAATGTTCACCAGGAATTCTTTAACTCCTGTCATGTGTCTGGAACAGCCGCTATCTAGGTACCAATCTTCCTTAGCTGATGCTCTAAGTGAAGTATGAACAACAAGACTAACAGTCTTGTGTTTTGGAACCCACATCATCTTCCTTCCACTGCAGCTACTTTGAGTTCCATGATGTGGATGGCCATGTAAATGATAGCAAAAGGGCTTTATGTGACCATACTTGCCACAGTAGTGACACCTCCACTTCTTTCTTTTGCTCCTTTTCTGCTGCGTTCCATGATGTCGAGACCGATGTTGTGACATCGTGGCTCCAGTGCTGTTTTTGGCAGGAACAAATTCTGTCATGGTTGTTCTGCCAGTAGATTTATGATTAAATCCAAGTCCTCTCTGGTTTCCCACATTCTTCCCAAGCTGTAGCACCTCATCAAGCAAATCTGAGCCTTTATTCAGCATCTTTATTGACTTTGTCATGTTTTCCAGTTTAGAGTTCAGAAAACCAATTTCTCCTTTAAGTTCAGAGATTTCCTCTTCATGTGCCTCTTTCTCAGCCTCCAGATTTGCAATGACCTTCTTTAGTTGTGCTTCTTGCTGAAGAATCTTCTCACTTTTGATGCATAGTTCTCTATAGGATATAGCAAGCTCATCAAAAGTGATTTCACTATCTGTATCACTTGAATCTTCAGCAGATTCAAATCTCCCAGTGAGTGCATTCACATCTCTGTCAGAATCACTTTCTTGTTCACTCTCTGTATCATCAGACCGACATACAGAAAGACCTTTCCTCTGCTTCTTGAGATGAGTGGGACATTCGGCTTTGATGTGTCCATAGCCTTCACATCCATGGCATTGAATTCCTTTGCTGTGACTGGGCTTTTCATCTGACCTTTTCTGGTGTTCACTACCTTTCCTGATGTCGAAAGGGATGTTCCGGACATGTGGTTTCTGCCTCCTGTCCATTCTGTTCAGCACTTTGTTGAACTGTTTTCCAAGGAGCACAACTGCGTTAGTCAGACCTTCATCAGTATCCAGGTCATACTCATCTTCTTCTCCTTCATCATTGGACACGAACGCCAGATTTTTGCTCTTCTTTTCAGTCCTATCCGAGAGTCCTAGCTCAAAGGTTTGAAGGGAACCAATGAGTTCATCTACTCTCATGTTGCAAATGTCTTGGGCCTCCTCTATTGCAGTGACTTTCATGTCAAATCTCTTAGGCAAGGATCTGAGGATCTTTCTCACCAGCTTTTCATCTGTCATCCTTTCTCCCAAGGCAGTGCAAGCATTGGCAATTTCAAGAATGTTCATGTGGAAGTCATGAATACATTCTTCCTCCTTCATCTTCAGATTTTCGAATTTTGTAGCCAATAGTTGCAATCTGGACATCTTCACTTTGGAGGTTCCTTCATGAGTGGTTTTCAGGATCTCCCATGCATCCTTGGCCACTGTGCATGTGTTGATCAGTCTGAAGATATTCTTGTCAACTCCATTGAATAGGGCATTCAAGGCTTTGGAGTTTCCAAGTGCCAATTCGTCTTCTTCTTTTGTCCAGTCTTCTTCTGGCTTCAATCCATCAGTGGGCTTTCCTTCTGTGTCCAGCATCTTGGGATGTTCCCAGCCTTTGATGACAGCTTTCCAGGTTCTGCTATCCAGTGATTTGAGGAAGGCCACCATCCTTGCTTTCCAGTATTCATAGTTGGTTCCATCCAGAATTGGTGGTCTGTTCACTGGTCCTCCTTCTTTCTCCATGTTCATCAGAATTTATCTCCCTAGATCTCACTCAGTGATTTCGAGTGCCTGCTCTGATACCAATTGAAATTCTGATACCAATGCCAGATGTCGTACAGGATGTCACGACATCACGCTTCAGAACATGCAGATTATATTTGAGAGTATGAACAGATTAAACAAGTAAATAACACAAGAGAATTGTTAACCCAGTTCGGTGCAACGTCACCTACATCTGGGGGCTACCAAGCCAGGGAGGAAATCCACTAAAATAGTGTTAGTTCGAAGATCTAACAGCCACTGTTTACAACCTTCTCACCTAACCACTACCCGTGCAACCTCTACCTAAGAGCCACTCTTAGATATGAGAACCCCTCTCACTCCCTCTCAATCACTCTCCCGTGTTTACAATTAAATCAAATACACACCAGAGATTGCTCTCTGAACAAAAGAGATCAACTCTACACACTCAGGTCCAACACTTGATGTTAGGGTAACATCAAGGTGGCTCACAAAACACTCAAGTCCCAAAACTCACAAAATAACTCTTCAATCCCGGACTTGGTGGAAAACCCGTGCAGCCTTCATGTTTATATAGCAGTGTACGTATCTGGGCTGCAACTACTTGCGCTGGATGAGATCTATCATTCTCCTGAAAAATCTGCACTTAAAGAACTAAAAGATAAAGTTTGATCTTTTAGTTTTTATCTCTAATCTTTAATCCCTGAACGAACTCTTCTAGTTTGTAATTCAAACTTTAATTATCTTTTAATTCGTTCCTAAAGATAGATCATCTAATCTGTTGCTAACTGCACAATAATCTGTTAAAGATATAACAGATTTATGTGTCCAGTATTTTCGGGCCGGATGTCCTGGACATCGTATCCGACATCGTGGATCCTGCAGCTTCAATTCTTCATTTGACTTTTATCTTGCCTTGTGCATTGTGCAGCAACTCCAGTATTTTCGGGCAGGATGTCCTGGACATTGTATCCGACATCGTGGATCCTGCAGCTTCAATTCTTCATTTGACATTTTATCTTGCCTTGTGCATTATGCAGCCCGATCTTATTCCTTGACATAACGTTGGACATCATGTGCAGCAACTCCAGCTTTCCTTCATTGTCTAAGTGCTTATGTTTTAACAAAATCTTAGCCAATCTTTTAAAACTCAGTAGAGCTAAGCACTAACAATTAACATCAGTTTTTCTGAAAACCGATGTTACTGTTAACATCAATTTTTTATTGAAAACCAATGTTGGACTTATATATTTTAAAATTTCAGAACCCGAGCCCTACACTTTCCTCGCGCTCTCTGTTCTTCACTCTTGCTTCTTCTTCGCTTCTTGTTCGCTTCTTCTTTGTGACTGTGAGTACAGGTTCTTGAGCTTGTTTGTACGGATTAGCCACGTTACCTAGGTACAATTTCTTTTTTTCTTCGCGACCTTAGCCTCTATTGTCTTTTTCTTCTTCTTCTTTGTTTGTTTGTTTGGGGAACTTGTGCTCACTGCAAGGATGTTTTTTTGTGTGTGTTGCAAGGAGTTGGTTTGTGGAAGTCATGGTAGCTCGAAGGAGTTGGTTTGTCATCATTGTCGTGGGCTGTTTGGGGTGCTGACTTTGCATTCCGTTTGGGGTGCTCACTCGTGCTCGCAAGGTGTCCTTTTCAGTGAGGTAATTTAGATTGATTTGTGTCCTTTGAATGCTTAATGGCTAGGTAGGTAGGTAGGTGTGTGTTGTAATGCATATAGCACCATGGCAAATGTAACAATGTTCTACTTTTCCTTTTATTGTTGTGTGTTTTGAGCTTTGAGGAGTCACTGTCTCACTTGATTTGTTGGTCAGTGTGCTTTGTTTTTGTTGCATTTTTCACTTCTAAAAGACCTAGAAGGTAAAAGCCTATATGACCTTTTTGAAAGAGGCAAATGAAAGGAAGACAACTATGGGTTTGTAGGGCTTGTTTTTGGTGTTGTGGGGTTTGTGTAAGGGTTTATGGGGCTCATGTATGGGGTTGTGGGTGTGGTTTGTCCTATTGAGCCAGGTGCTTGAGAAATTGTTGTTGGGTTGAGTGTAGGAAATAAATTTGTTGTGGCTGGAGTTGTAGGGTTTACTACAGGAACTGCATCCAACTTGGTAAAAGAAACCAAGTTGGATTATGTTCTAATTGTCAGACACTTTATGGACACTTAGAATACTTCTAATTGCATTTTTAATACTTCAAAATAACCTGAACTGGGAGTCAACTCTCATAGTTCAAAACACTTTGAATACTTCAAAATAATAATTGTGTTCGTGGCATACTCCTGCCACACACATATTTGTCAAACACTTTATGTACACTTAGAATACTTCTAACTGCATTTTGAGTACTTCAAAATGACAAGACCTGCGAGTCAATTCTCATACTCCAAAAATACTTCAAAAGAATGAAAACACTTTGAATACTTCAAAATAATAATCGTTTTCATGCCATACTCATTTCAATTTATGGACACTTCGAATACTTCTAACTGCATTTTATAATTTTCTTTTTACTTTTAAAGTTTTAAACTTCAATAGTAACACGATAAGACTATCTTTAGATAAATTATACCATTCTATTTCGTTTATAATGACTCATGCTCGTCTTTCAACCATCAATTCTCTCTTTTGATTTAGTACTTGTGTTTTATGTCAATTAATACTAGTTTTATTCGTTCTATCATTGTTGTGATGCGTACTATGTTTTTAAAAATTGTTGCATCTGTGTTCGTGCCCGTATCATATTCATGTGGTGTTTATGAAAGCGAATGGATGGTCAGTGTATCTTTGGGGGATCTCTGAATTTCTGTTAGCAGAACAAAATGCCCTAGGTCAATTTCACCCTACTAAGCTTTAAAACAAGTTAGTTGCTTTTAGGACTTGATTTACACTAAAAACTAAATTAGATTGGATGATGGTATATCTTTTTTTAATGAGTCAACCAATGACAGATGTTACCAAAAAAGAGCCTTGAAGCATAGAACCTCTAGGCCCAAATTCTAAACTAGTAAAATGTAAGATGTGCTTGTGAGATGAAATGTGATGCAGTGCTTGTTAATGAAGGGAAAAAAAGAAGCTAAAAAGCTCCACCATGGCTTGAAAAAGAATTAATAAGGGTTTCTTATTTTTGGTAATCTATTATATGGTTGGTGCACAATAATTTAGAAGGCAGGATATGTATAGAAGTTTGTATGACCAACTAAAGTGTTCATAAGCTAAGTACTCCACAAACTTAGGTACCTGTGGCCATATATTCAGGAGCAGCATAGCCATATGCATGTGCCCATTACCCTTGTAGAGACATGGCTCTTATCACCAGCTGGTCCATCCTTTGCCAAGCCAAAAGCAAAAAGTTTTGCATTGTAATTCTGTCATCAACAAAAAGGAATGTTAGAAAAGCCAATATGACTAGTAAAATATTAGATAAATGAGATTTACTTACCGAATCAAGTAAGATATTTGAAGCTTTGAAGTCTCAATCTACAGTTCTTGTTGTTGGGTTGAGTGTAGGAAATAAATTCATATGAGATTTGTTGTTGCTCTTCTCTGAATGTTGTGGCTTTACTTAGGCCTACAAAAGAAACCAAGGATGTTTCACCTCTTCAGTAGGACAAATGAAAAGTAATAGCTGAAATTGAACTAGTAAACCTGAATAAACCCAATGAGTGTCACTCAATTAAGCCCAAAATTACTGCTGCTGTTAAACCCAATGAGAAATTCATTACTGCTGCTATTAAACCCAATGAGTGTTAGTCAATTAAGCTTCATGTTTTGTTTCCTAGGAACTCTATAGCTAGAAGATACATTTCATTGGGTTTTAGTGGTCAGCTGATCGAGGTAGGAGGTTTGTTTGCTACGTCATCAGTCTCTTTGCTGGACTTGGTAGACGTAATCTTGCAGATACTGAGGTACGATTTCATCGAGGTACGAGTTGATGAAGGTACATTTCGTTGATATATTTGTATGCTTTGCTGTGCTGATGATTTTGTTGGTGAGAATTGCAATTGTGATGTCATGCTATGTTGAAACACAAGCTGATAATTAAAAAGATATTGATTAGTATGAATAATAGGGAAGTTAGGCCTTAATAATAGGGTGACTCTTTGTGACATAGGTTAGCACTTTATAATACCTCTGGATTCTTTGTTTGGTTGTTTTAACAAATTTCTGCAATTCATTCATCAGTGTATGTAAACTAGTATGAACCAAATTATAGCAGCGTTATTAGAATGAATATTAGTTGTGAATTTCAAGGAATATTTTTTTAATTTCGTATGAGAGTAGATGTCAAATTCAAAGGTTAATATGACAATAAGTTTAGTAATTAAAGGACTTACAAGTTTTCATATTTAACCTTAAACTCTTCAAAATAATCTTTGTATACATATACAGACTTTAAACTCTTCAAAGTTATCGTAGAAGACTTAATGAACATATTAACTTAATTGAATGACAGACTACACTTTGAGAAACTATTTTGTTTTTCATTTCATTAATGGAGGAACTAACATATCTATGTGATATACAAGTCTCCTAAGATATCATATGTTCACCCCAACATGATTAAGACTTTGCCATGTGCTAAGAATATTTATAATACCTATACCGAGACTTCAATGCAACACTCAAGTTAGGTTGGTCCTTATTATGTTATGTTAGAATAGAACTCTCACACACAAGTTGATAACCTTCCTCATCTTTCCTTGCATAGACGAAGAAGGTTACCAACTCGATAACTACTCCATTCAACCGTTACTCAAGATCTCCCCTAAGGATGTGGTGGGTCCTTACATTGTCAACCTGTCTGAGCTCCTAAACCGTACAGTATAAGACTATAAGTATAACATTTTTTTATCGCATAATAAAACGAAGTTAACTTGGCATCCAAATTTGGATGACACAGAGCAAATAGAATATCAAAGCCCGCTTTGGACCCTCTCTCAGTGCTTCACATGATGCCCACTAACATCTACATCTGCACTTATTTAAAGAGCGGGCCGCATTATGGATGTGACTTAACTCAAATTAATAGGTAATTAAGTACTTTTAACTACATCTCTTCTGTTGGCCAATTCTTGCAAGGCTTGGCTAATGGCTATTAATTAAAAAGTTCCATAACGCAACAAGACATACTAAATCATATCATGAATCACCCCTAAATTACTTCCTAGTAGACAAACACATTGGCCATAGTCAAAGCACT
The DNA here is from genome assembly GCF_000004515.6 of Glycine max. Classification (NCBI taxonomy): domain Eukaryota; kingdom Viridiplantae; phylum Streptophyta; class Magnoliopsida; order Fabales; family Fabaceae; genus Glycine; species Glycine max. The sequence goes on along the minus strand of NC_038246.2, from coordinate 25,231,496 downwards.
TCACAAACCTAAAAGCCATTACACTTCACTTTCCAATGAAAACCACAATCCACATGCTCTTGCTTGGGGATATTGAATGATCACGATTGGAATGTTAACAGAATTTGAACCCAGCTATTGGTTCCCTTTGGAACTGACCTTAGTCTAATGTTGGAACCATGTGACTTGAGTCCATAATTTAAAGTCATGTTTCTAACACAGATCCAAACATGTTGGTAAAAGCAAAAATCATGTTAAAACCATCCTAAACTCAAGTCATGCCTTCCAAACTGCTCATAATTTTTTGCTGCATAACAAAAAGTATTGCAATCTAAACTAAAAATTTCAACCAACCAAATATCTAGAAAGTCGAACATCAAGAAGAGCTACATTATTGATATATAAATAGCATCCTGATAATAAGCCTTTGCCAGCCTTGTTACCCTCAATTCATTATGACTTGGTAGATTCTAACCAAAGGGATGGTTGAGTGCATCAGGTTGAGATTTTTGAATCTTTTGGAGGTGTGTTAGCATACTTCCATGAAAAGTGATCCAATCTATTGTAGTATCTACCACCTGCTACATCACCAATGGGAACCGCCTTAGAAATTTCTCTAGGGTCCTTTTCCGACAGTTTCACTGTTAAGGCCTCCATGTTTTGATTCAGGATCTTAATCTTAGTTGTTCCTGTGAAGGTCCAAAGAAACTGAGTAAATTATCATACACTCATGCACCAAAATATAGATAAATATTGAACATATTTGTGCTTCATGATCAGGACTGAGGAGAAGGAGAAAAGTAAAAAACGTGAAAAAGAAATCTCAAAATGCTTTGGATATACTTAATAGTTCAAACATCTCGAAATACTTCATGCACTCCTCAATATTTATCAATGACATGATACAAGTCAAAGCCTTTGCTTTAACGACTTCAGGCCGATTGGATATACAACAAAAGAAATCAACAATATTTTAAACTTTAATAGAGCTTCAACCTATTGAACTTTATCAAAACTAAACACTTGAGAAATGAAGTAGAGATTTATCTGGCAAGGTTTACAATTCGCTTTGAACAGTTATTAATTGAGAAGACCTTTAGTGAGTAACCTTAGTACATAAGAAGAAGCTCTCGAGTCTTTAAAACATGGAATGCACGATTATACTACTTGAAAATGTGTTTGGAGATATAAGGTTGATCCAATGCACGATTATACACATACACACAACACACATGCACACACACACAGACAGAGACACACACACGCACACACACACATGGACATACACACACACACACACACACAGAAACACACACACACACACTAGTCAACCAAGAGACGGTGAGTACCAATGTACGGAGCATGGGGATATGCTCTTTGCATGCAGTCCATTGTTACTTTTGCACGCAACACCCTTCACACATAAATCATGCCGTTTCCACACATAAATGCCTGTTCTTTGAAAATGATGGTTGCGATTCTCACCACCATATGAATCAATAAAAGCAAAACTCATCCTACGAAACTACCACCCTCTCTTTCCTCTTTCTCCATGACCTTGTGCCTTCTTCTAACTTCCCTACACCAAACCAGAATACTATTCATGTAGAAAACACGTTGTATAGTATTCTCTAGTTCTTGCAAAGAGAACTGAGTTAAGGAAGGCAGTAATTTCCAATGAATTAATGTTGAGTAAGAAACAAAATCTATCATCGAAGTCAAATTATTGGCGTGCCACAACAAGCACAACATAGCTAAAACTGAAACCACATACCAAAATCATATAAGATGGAAGTGACAGATGAGTCACCCTTTTGGGAAATGGAAATTCCTAAGTTCCACCCCAAACAGAGGAAAGTACCATTATGATTTTCCAAACATACAATACAAAAGATAGTTGAATAAAGAGGTGCTATGTTTTCTGCTTTCTTCTAAGAAACATGCAAAGCATCCTTCATAGCCTCTCTTAGAACATAACATTGATTCTATTCTTGCACCCCCAGACCCTTCAAATTGTAGAGTTTCAAGTCAAAGATAAGATGCACTTAATGCATAATGAAAATTGAATTTTTACCATTAAGGTTTAGGTGGTTTAAATTTAAAGTGGAAGATTACATCAAATTTGTGTGAAATTCTGCCAAATTTTCTGGAGCTACATACCCTAATGTTCCTCTGGCATCAGACCTGGAAATAATACTTTCATTTCTAGGACAAGGCTTTGCTAGCCCAAAATCAGATATCTTGGGGCAGAACTTCTCATCCAAAAGAATGTTGTGGCTTTATGTCAAAATGTAAAATTCGAGTGTTGCATCCCTTATGCAAGTACTCTAGTCCTCGGGCTATCCCTAAGGCAATTTGCCACAAATTATCTCAACTCAACGATGAAGTTGCCTAAAGCTCCTTACTGTAAATAAGCTTGTCAAGGGAACAATTATGCATGAATTCATAGATGAGAGCTTTCTTGCGTCCTTCCAAACAGAATCAAAGAAGTATGACAACATTAACATGAGAAGTTCTACTGATACTAGCAACCTCATTGACAAAGTGTTTGCCATTTCCTTTGGATGCATTCTATCATTACAGCCACAGGGCAACTGCTGTGTAGCTCTCCTTAGTATACAACACCAAAACCACCTTTACCCAATTTTACTTTGAAGGAATTGGTCATTTTCTTGACTTCAAAAAATTTGTCTCTTTTGTAGAGCTCCATGATAACTAACAAGTTTTGTAGACAATTTAATGATAAATTAGTCTTGAAAAATATAATTTATTGTCAAATTGATTCTTGTACATTACAACTTAATGATAAAATGGTCTCACAAATTTAATAACAACACTAATTTGTCGCACTTTTTTCACATTCAAAAATATAATTTATATTTTTTATCTCTCAGAAATCAATTTGTCATCCCATCATACATTTTGGGACAAAAATTTGTTTAATTATAATAAGTACACGTGCATCACACATCAACCTCAAGTAAAAATGGTATATACAATTATTCTCAGACAAATTGGAATGAAAATGCTATGGATATTATCTATGAAGAATGTGAGACATGAACAAACCAAAATCAATAAACCATTCTTCAAAACTAGTGTGGTTTTATACGTGACTAATAAAATTAATGATATGGAGACTATATGAACACATGAGCAACAAAAGTCAACACTACCATATAAAACCAATCTGAGAGCAAATTTTTAAGTTGAAGTAAGAGTAACCAATGTCCATATACATATACAAATGGTCTCTTTAGAAATTAATCAACATGAAGAGAAAAATAGAAACATTGATTAAAAGAAAATGGAAACGTTGATTTGCCAAAGAACATATTCACATTAAATCCCCAAAGTTTAGCATTCCCATCTAGCATACAAGCAACACTGTTATTTTCAATTATTATCTTTTTTACTCTGGTCTTGAGCAAAGCTAAAAATTGTCAGATTATGTAGAAAAAAAAAGGCTTTGGGTTACATATAAAGACTCTTGAAATCACTTGAAGGATGAGCACTAATTGTAGAATAGTCAATTATTTAGATGCTTCGATGATTTGGACAATATGTTTTATGCATGTCGAACTCGACAATTTAGACAGAGCAGGCAAAAGTGAAGGAAGCCATCTCAATGAAATGAAGTTTTACAGTGTGTGTGGCAATTGGAAATATATGGAGTTCCAATAACCAATGGCATAGCAATTTAGAAACACCCTGTAAAAATTCTTATTTTCTTGATTAATTTCAATATCAGAACAGGCCAGAACCTTAAAAAAATTGAGATAAAAGCAAAACTAGATGTTGGAATCTGTTTACTATAGACGGAACAACCTCTTTTACATGTAAACTAAATCAATAGATGGCACAACATGTTCTTTGTCACACACCCCTTAAACTGATAAAAAAAACTAGCATTAGATATAATGCAATAGAATATAGTTTTTGATGTTTGACATCAAAGATAACCTTTAGAGTTTAAAATGGAGGAAAATAAAAATTTAGCAAAAAGATATTAAAAAAAATAACTAGTCAACTTCGAATGAGACAATTCTTCGTGAGCTTCGGATAAAGTTAAAAAAAATAACTTTGTTAAGAATGTGTGAGCTACGAAAACCATTTATAATCTTGTTGCTTGATCTTTGCTTCAGCTTCCATGGAGATTGTGGTCTCTTTGAAATCCGTTGTTGCAGATCTGACAAATGAACCTATTAGTTGGCAACAGAGTTTTTGGAGACCACCTTCTCACTACCAGTGGGAGGGATTTCTCTTTTACTACCCACACTAGAATCCCATACTTCTAATGTGGGACTAGTCTCATACCCTGTTGGATCCTAACATTGGATCTTGGTTAGCATGTTGCTTTTGCTTGTATTATTATAACATTATAACGATATTTACATGTTGGTTAGCATCTTGCTTTTGCTTGTATTATTATGACTAGTCTCACAACTGTTGATGTCGATATTTGTATGTTTTTGTATGTAATCAATGTAAATTGCTATATAAACAATTGTTGTTCATGCTGAGTGAACCTTAGATTCCCATTTGAGACTGAATGCAATGATTCTTGCGGATAGTTTGCATTAGTCATTGTATTTAGTCTTGAATTGTCCGTTTGGACAATTTGGGAAGACTGGTATTTTTAGGTTAGATTCATTGGTTAAGGTTATTATTATTTTAATTAATTTGATGAAATTTTGGTTCAATGCATTTCAAGTTGTTCTCTGAGTGCATACTTGATTATCGGGAAATTCATTTCACCGATGTCATGTCGTGTACTTGGAGACCAATGCGAAATGCTGCCGAAATTTAGTCAAATTTTTCAAAATAATGCTAACCCTGATGTTTAAAGCTAACATAAAAGACAGTCTTCCTAAATGGGATAGGGCCACACCTATAAATAAAAAAGTGAGATTTTCATGCATGGAATTGCTTAGATGGATCGAAGTTGGATGAATGAAAGTCGCATGAGCCCAGAATATGAGGATGGCGTCGAGCAGTTCTTGCAATTTGCTTTAGAAAGAGGTCGACCGAATGAAGAAGGAAAATATTATTGTTTTTGCATCAATTGTTTGAATGAAAGACGACAAGTACTGGACAACATACGGGACCATCTATTGTGTGATGGGATTAAGAAGAATTACATGACATGGATATGGCATGGTGAAGTGACAGACATACAGAGTGGGTCCCAATCTGAACCGTTTGATGTAGAAATGGGAGATTACTTGGAGGACATGATTCATGACCTTGGGCAAGAGTCTTTCCAGCAAGCACATGCCCCTGTGTATGAAGGATTACAAAGTGATTCAAAGAAGCCTTTGTATACGGGGTGCAAGAATTCATTAACTCTGTTGTCTGCGGTGTTAAGTCTGGTTAATGTGAAGGCCAGGTATAGGTGGAGTGACAAAAGTTTCACCTCACTGCTCGGGGTAGTGCACAATCTACTTCCATATGACAACACATTGCCTAAAACTTACTATAATGCAAAAAATATATCGTGTCCGATGGGTATGGAGTATCAGAAGATTCATGCTTGCCCCAATGATTACATACTGTACAGGCATGAATTCCAAGAAATGTCCAAATGCCCTATCTGTGGGACTTCACGGTACAAAGTGAAGGATGGAGGGGAAAACAATTCTAATGAAAACTCAAAAAAGGTCCCTCCAACGAAGGTTTTGTGGTATCTTCCAATCATTCCAAGGTTTAAGCGTCTTTTTGCTAACAAGGAGGATGCAAAAGACCTTACATGGCATGCAAATGGAACGATTTCTGATGGAATGGTCTGCCATTCAGCTGATTGCTCGCAGTGGAAGAAGATTGATGGTTTGTATCCGAATTTTGGGAAAGAGCCACAAAATATTAGACTTGGACTAGCCAGTGATGGAATGAATCCATATGGCACCTTAAGCACTCAACACAGTTCATGGCCAGTTCTGCTAGTAATTTACAATTTGCCTCCTTGGTTGTGCATGAAGCAAAAATACATGATGTTGTCTATGATGATATCAGGCCCAAGACAGCCAGGAAATGATATTGATGTTTATCTAAGTCCGTTGGTTGAAGACCTGAGAAAGTTATGGGACGAGGGGGTTGTAGTCTTTGATGCGTTTCGCAAGGAGACGTTTGAAATGCATGCAATACTTTTTTGTACCATTAATGACTTTCCAGCATATGGGAATCTCAGCAGTTACAATGTTAAGGGTCATCATGCATGCCCCATCTGTGAAGAAAACACAAGCTACATACAACTAAAACATGGAAGAAAAATAGTCTACAGTAGGCATCGCCATTTTCTAACACCCAATCATCCTTATAGACGACTGAAAAAAGCTTTTAATGGAAGTCAAGAGCACGATATTGTGCCGATACCATTGACTGGTGAGCAGGTATATCAGCGGGTTCAACACCTGAATACTATATTTGGAAAGACCCAAAAGAAGGATAAAAGTAAGAGTTGCATATGGAAGAAGATGTCCATTTTCTTTGATCTTCCGTACTGGTCTGATCTAGACGTTAGACATTGTATTGATGTTATGCATGTGGTGAAAAATGCTTGTGATAGTGTGATTGGGATGCTCCTTAACATTCAAGGCAAGACGAAGGATGGCTTGAATACCCGTCAAGATCTAGCTGATATGGGGATATGATCACAGTTGCATCCAAGGTCTGATGAGAAGAAAATTTACTTGCCCCCAGCTTGCCATACTTTATCCAAAAAGGAGAAGATAAGTTTTTGCCAGAGTCTTCATCGGGTGAAGGTTCCACAAGGATACTCTTCAAATATTAAGAGCCTTGTGCAGTTGAAGGAGCTTAAGCTTGTAGGGTTAAAGTCTCACGATTGTCATGTGCTCATGCAAAAATTGTTAGCCATGGCTATACGAGACATCTTGCCAAACAAAGTCAGGTTAGCCATAACTCGCCTGTGCTTTTTCTTCCATGCTATATGTAGCAAAGTCATTGATCCTGTGAAGTTTGATGAGCTGGAAAATGAGGCTGCAATTATACTGTGCCAGTTGGAGATGTATTTTCCCCCTGCTTTCTTTGACATCATGATTCACTTGATTGTGCATCTGGTCAGAGAAATCAAATGTTGTGGTCCTGTTTATCTACGGTGGATGTACCTGATTGAGCGATACATGAAGATCTTAAAAGGGTATACAAAGAATCTATATCGTCCAGAAGCATCTATTGTTGAAAGGTACATTGCAGAAGAAGCCATTGAATTTTGTTCAGATTATATTGAGAAGGCTAAACCTGTTGGCCTTCCTGAGTCTCAACATGATGGCAGGGTGGGTGGTAAGGGTTCAAGAGGACTGCATGTGATGACTCCAAGTGTAAAAGATTTGTTACAAGCTCACTTGTATGTCTTGAACAACAATAATGAAGTCTTGCCATACATACTTAAGCATGAAGCTTTAGTTAAACAGAATAATCCAAAAATGTCAAAGAATTGGGTGTTGAAAAAGCATAACAAGATTTCTGTGATTGGTTTAAAGATACAATCTTTGCAGATGAGAATGCTTCAGAAACATTAAGAAATCTAGCATATGGGCCTAAAAGAAATGTTATAACTTGACAAGGATACGACATAAACAAGTATTCATTTTACACAAAAGCACAAGATGACAAAAGTACAATGCAGAACAGCGGGGTCACCCTAAGGGCTGAATCTCAACACTTCACAAGTGTGAATGACGCCAATCCCTATGTAGCTTCCATCCCTTACTTTGGGTTCATTGATGAAATTTTGGAGCTTAACTATGTGAAACTTACTGTATGTGTTTTCAAATGTAAATGGGTTGACAGCAACACCGATGTGCGCACCGATGATATAGGATTTACGTTGGTAGACTTGAAGAAACTTGGTTACCACAATGAAAGGTGGTGCGTGGTTCTCCAAGGCAAAACAATTGGTGTTAATGTAGAAGATGATGATTCCTACATGGACACCTATGTTAGTCCTTTGACCGCACAAATCACTCCTAACGTTGTCGGAGAAGAAGCTGACGATGTTCATGCTAATCATAATGATCATGATGAAGGAGAATTAATTAACATCGTCTAATGTAATTTTCTATTTATATATTTGATTTTGCTAGATTCATTTACACAATCCAATACTACATTTGTATTTAGAATAAAACATTGAAACTAAATAGAGTGTATTCACCATATATCCTTAATCATATGTATTCACCATATAATTTTAGGTGTGCTATCACTCCCTAATATTCTCAGTATATCTGGTGCTTACTAACTTCATGTCAAAGAGTATCTTTATCCATTCCCTCATCTTTTTAGTTTCAGGGTGAATAGAATATCAAAGCCGAGCTTTGGACCCTCTCTCAGTGCTTCACCTTTGTATATGTTTTAGGGAACAAATCTTTAAGAGAGTCAAGGCTTTCATCCCACATTGATTGTGTCACATAGATTGTAGTATCCTTTTCAAAACCAATCTTCCTCAAAAACACTGCAACCTCTTGTGCATTGAAGCAACTCTTCTCTTTTTCACTATCCCTTCCTTGACAACCCTTCTTATCCAACATCTCAACCCTCAAATCCATAACTATAAATTGGCCATCAGACTTTCGGCTTAAAGTCCTAAGTCTTTCAACCATTGAATCAACAAGGTCATGCGTTTCTTGTTGCAACTCTAAGCTTCCATACATTGCTAAGCATGCAACAGAATTAACATCATTTTTCCCCTACTTTTCTCATGTTTATTGAAGGGAAATAAGTAGCAAGCCTGACACTCCCCTTTGATCTATAAAGAATTACCTCTAGAGTACTTGTTGAAAATATACAAATCTTCTTTAGAAGCCAAGTAACCATAAAGTTGGCGCTTCCCACCTGGGAGAAATGGATTCCGATAGCAATCCTAAGCCTCCCTATCTCTTCCTTGCTCTTTAAAATGCTTGTGGAGCCGTATGGCTTCTAGATAACCTGCCGTGGATTCCTCAAAAATTAAGGCACTCATCCCTCGGTGCCCTTGTGGACCATACAAGTGTTGAGCCTTGAATGCAGCATAGTCACATAAACAATCAAGGAGTTCTTGGTTCCCCATTCCATTCCACTACAAGTATTATAAACTTATACTACCGATAATTTTTCTTGAGAATCCGATTAAAATACAATACCTGTCATTACACTGAAAACCAACAGCATGAATAATCAAGTTTCATCCTTGGTGATCTTTCTTACAGGCATCCCAATAATTGAACATATACATTTTTCCCTTTGTTAGACCGAGTTAAACTAAGGAACGACAGCTTAAGTATTTAGAAAATGCAAAGATAAAAAAAGTTGAGGTTTAAAAAGTCAGAGACAAAAACAAAAAAAAAACTCGAGAATTTTATAGGAATGAAAAACTCTGTTAACTAAAAATTTTTCAACTAAGTTGAATTTAAATTAAAGGGGAATCATGAATTTTACTTGGGGGCTGGGGCCGCATGGGTGTTTTCTTTTCCCAAAGGAAATGTTGAGCTGTTATTGCGATGCTTGGCAGGTCAATGCAATGGAGAAAATTTGCAAACCTTAACTAAATTGACAATAATAATATTCTATCAAGTAATTATTATTTATTTTAAATATTTTAACAAATGGGATGTTTGTGTTACATTTTCATATAGAAAAGTATAGCTGGACCCCCTTATATTTTTGTTTCCCCACTATCCAGTCAAGATATTTTTGGTTGTGGCATTTTGAATTGGTCTTGTTTGATGTGTGCGCCGCAATCCTTTACCAGCTACTAATTATGTTGTTTTCTTGGATTGGATATGACTTTGAAGCAAGTCTGCTTTTTTGTCCTTTTCATTAGTAAACTCTCTTTTGAACCATTGTTGCATACTACAAGCCATCAAACAGTGCATTTCTTTGACTTTACTCTGCTCCTAGTTGAAAGTTGTTTTGCTATTAATACGAACCATTCATTAATTTTGTCAAGAATTAATAAAATAAAATAATATTGATTGATCAAGATAATAGATTTTCCCTCACAAATAAGATTATATGTTTAGTTGAAAAAGTATAGGGACTTTTCAGATTAGAAAAATATCATTAAGAAATGTATCCTTCTGCTCTTGCTACATCCAAAGTGAAAAAAGAAATCTCAGCTCCAAAATCATTAAGAGAGCTTCACAACACATGCATTGAGCTAATCAAAGAACAAAAGGATACCGGAGTCAATGGCTGCAATGTCATTTGAGCATATACTTCATCCGTTTCAACATCTGCCTGAAAATTAACATATACTCCAGTTCACTGAGTTTACTATAAATGTAGGCAATCATACCTCATACATAACTAAAAGGAAAAAGATAGTATACCCACATGGATTGTGACATTATGAAGTTGGAAAATCAACTGGGTGGCAAGCTAGGGTAATTGGGAATGTGTCCATCAATTTCTCTGTTAGTTGTGGCAGCAACCTGGAATCAACATTCAACATCATATGCATCTCAGTTTCCATTTACAGAGAATCTATTGAATTGGTTTCAACATCAAGTTTGCAGGAAACCATCCAGTATCTTCTGTATTATGCAAATTGACACAATCTAGAGTAGAGTAAGTAGTAAAAAAAAACAAAAAACCTGCTCACTATGACCCTGAGGGAAGTAAACCACACGAGTCCCTGCAGTTGGTAGGGACACCAAGGGGACCGTGCATGCATGCCATAGCTCATAATTCAGACACTTCTTCTCCCCTCCTAACCATCATTGCTCACACATCAATCAAATTATCAAAAAGAGAAAAGGAAAACAAAAAACTCACAAGCATGTCCAAGCAACACAAAAAGGGGTATGAAAGGGACACCTTACATTTATATACAAGTATGACAAGAAGCCAAACTTAAGAGCATCGAATGTTAGTTCAATTTTAAAAAAATATTAATAAAAAGACAAAAGGAGATAATTGGAATAGAATGGATACCTTCATGTCCCTACTGCCCCAACCCTGATGTTGAAAGCTTCATATAATCAAGCTTTACCTTCTTTTGTTTTTCTCCTTTACACAAAGCCACACTAGTACTTATATCAACCAATCACATAAGAACATGAAACCCTAGCTCAAACCAGCTACTACCCTCAATTTGCTTCAAGCCATTGCACAAGCATTCCCCAACATTCTCCTCCACCATGATGATGCCAATGCATTCACTCCATAGTCCACACCCCCCACAAAATACAAAACAACCTTAAAAAAATCAAACACCACCAAAATCCAAAAACCTCAACAGCCCAACAAATTCACTCCCACCTTAGAAACCCCAAAAACAAAACAATCCACCACACTTGCAGAAAATTTTAGGCAAAATTGGGCATTTAGACTACTTGACCCCTAACATCATGCATCTTGTTATTTAAAGAATTGATATGTTATTTCTTTGTCATTTCATTATAGTGAGGAGCATCTTGTTGTGCTTCATTACGTGTTAAAGTAGATTAAGTATGGCTAACTGGGATTGGTTTTCAATTTCAAATGAGATTAGGATATTCTTTGTCTCCTTTTTGCCTTGTAAACTTTTAGGGGTGAGAAAATGTTACTTAATTTAAGGGAGTGTCTTAAGGTTTAAAAAACCTTATGTTTATCTCATTCTAAGAAAATGAGTGGAAATTTAACCTATGATATATTATATATGAGATTTTATTTGTTTATCTAGAATAGTAGTCATACAAAATTAGTTTATGAAATTATAAACATTGATCACATTTTATTTAAAGAACTATTGATATCGATATTTGTTTAATCAAAATTTACATTTTCATGATGTATACAGGATCATGGCTTCTCCACCTGCCTCGCCTCCTCCTCCTCTTCCTTCTCCTCCTCCTCCTCCTCCTCCTCCTTCAGACACATTAGCTTCACCGTCTGCCATGAAGCGAACTTGAAAAGTCTCACGTCTACGATCCTTGTCTACCAGACCACCTGGTGCTGACAGACTAGTGGTCCACATTGATCATACTATCGGCAAGGCCGACGATCCCCACAGGAAGAAATTAAGAACATATTTGGGGATTGTGGCGCGTGATAAGGTGGACATCACGTACAAGAATTGGAAAGAGGTCCCTACTACTCATAAGGACTTGATTTGGGAGGATATTCATGTATTTTTCTTTTCTTATTTGATGTTGTTTAATTAATAGCCAAAAATTACATTATTGTAACAAAAAATAAGTTTATTTGTTATTCTCAGGCGGAATTTGAAATCCTAGAGGCTTCTGATAGTAGGACGAAAAGGAAGTTACTTCAGACTGTGGGCGAGAGATGGAGGCAGTTTAAATCAGACCTCACAAGGAAATGGAACCTTGCAGCCGATCATGACGGTGTGGATGACACTGTCTGTGAGAAATACGGCATAAGCAAGGAAAAATGGGCCCAGTTTTTCCAGACTCGCAGAGACCCTTCTTGGGAGGTATGTTCCTTGCCATTTAAGTTTTTTTTCAAAAAACATTAACTTGTTATACTTCATTCTAGCAATTTGAAAGATTATTGTTTTATTTTTGCAGGATGTGCGCAAAAAGGCACAGGCCATCCAGAAACATAACACTGCCCCCCCCCCCCACGTTTTGTCTCATGGGGGTTATGAATATTTGGAGCAGAAGCTCCTGGCTGAGAAGACGAAGAAGAAGCTGGAGGAAGCTGCACAATCAGGAAGTGTTGATGGTGTCATTGACCCTCCATCCCCGGTCAGACGCCACGTGAAGTGGAAGATGGCCCGCACGAAGAAAACAAGGGAGATGACGACAGAGGCCGCAAAGGAAATCGCTGAGAAAATCGTAAGTCATTTTCAACTAACCATTAGAATTATATTTCAATATTTTGTGAATTCCATGTACAACTGTGTGTTTTTTGTGTAGGATTCCTTTGAGGAGTAGGCGACACAGGGATCTTTCGTCCCCCATTGAAGTCAGGATGTTCTCACCGCTACTATTAGACGTCCAGAGCACCCTGGACATGTCCGTGCTGTTGGAGTCGGTGTCACCATCAAGCACTACTTCGGTTCGGCTCCACGGACATCCTGATGCTCTTCCTCCCTGCCTCCAGAAGAATTACAACAGCTGACCCAGCAAATTAGGGACCAGCTAGAGGAGTCCATCACACAAAAAGTGACAAGGCAGCTCATGGCATCGTTCGGCCAGATGCAGTCCCAGATGCAATCTCAGGGACTTCCACTGCCTCCCGAGCCTCTGGTTGGTCCCTCAGGTCCTCGAGTAAGCACAAAGGGGAGTTGTGTTGATCCCTCAGGAAACTATCCTGAGACAGGTGACTCAGATAGGTGCAGCTTGTACATCGAAGCAGATTCTGCCTGCCTGGTTGCCCTGGGGAGAGTTAATGAGGGATCCACTGTTGTTCATAACACTCCTTTGTTGTCTGACCAAGTAAAGGTAGGTGTGGAGGAGGTTACAGATGCAGATGATCTAGTTCCTGTACCCACTCATGAGGTTTCCTTAGTGGGGCAGGCAATGCACACCTTCCTTGCTTGGCCGACACATCTGGTCAAGTCTTTATCACAACAGGTACTTTAATCTTACTATATGTTTCTTCTTTTTGAATTAATTCATTTAGTGTGCCTCAAATTAGGCCATTTAACTTTGTTTCATGAACAGACAGCTGTGTCTCCGGCAAAACCACCTCAGAAGTCCGATTTGGAGGTCGATGATCCGCTTTATCTGATGACATTGGCCATCCCAGAGCTTTTCTTGAGGCCTTATCAGGTTACATGGGATGCCACCGTGTTCGGGGTCTTTAATCCAGACTTCCCGCTCTACATAAAGCACAAAGACCTCTCAGAAATCGCACATGGTGGTCAATGTCTCAGCATATCAGTGTTATAGTTATGGATTCTGTAAGTCATTTTACATTACTTTCAATTACCTAAGTTATTGCTTTCAATTCATAAATATTTAACTTTGACTTAACATAAACAGGCATCTGACTGAAACAAGTATGCGAACGGGGAATTCTGATATGTATGGATTCCTTGAGCCACAACCCATTCAGAGGTCTAGACAATCGCAGTTTGAGTCAGAAAGTTACATAAAGAGTTGGATGTAGAGATCAAAATGCAATGTCTATCTAGGAGCCTACCTGAATGGGTAAGTCACACAAAATAACTGAATTAAATTAATGTTTACTAATATACTAACCCATATTCATCCCCACTGCAGCGGACACTGGTAGATGGTGGTCATTGTGTTCAATGAACACCTAGTTGTCTGATTTTGTTCATTGCATAACAGGCCAGACAACTACCTTAAAGGGATAATTAACAGGTCAGTATTCTTTTCAATGCGTTTGCATTCAAATAACTCAACAACACCACTTTTTAATTGTTACTCGCATGGAACAGTGCTTTAAAAGGTCTTGATGATGCTCCACAGCCTAAATCAAAGGCTCCTGCTATATATATTTCTTATGTGTCTATACACTAATTGTTTAATTAATATCCAAATTTCATTATGTATTTAGTGTAATAGACAAAAAGGAAGTATTGAGTGCGGCTACTATGTCATTTACTGGATGTCCACCATCATTTTAGGAAGTTTTAGGAATAACTAGGAAGCGGTACGTTTATTTCAAACAAATTCAATTTTTTTATAATTTGTATTACATTATTAACTTATTATCATTTATTTCATCATGCAATATTTTAACGATCCTAGACCATTGGAGCCAGAGAGATTAAAGGCGTTGCGGATCTAGTGGGCACAACATTATCTCCGACTTAGAGATCAGACCTAGGATTTAGGGACATTAAGTTTAGCTTAGTTTACTTTGGTTTAACATTTTTGACATTTCCTATGTAATTTGAACATTGAATTCATTTGTTGATCGTTGTTTATGATAAATCAATTATTCAATGTTTATTATGATTAAAACTACTTCAAAGCATAATAAAATGTTTATTTGTTGTGAATTGGGTCTGAAATTGCATTTTATAGGTATAATTTTGGATTTATTGTAAAAACAGAAAGTTTATATAAAAAGAAAACTAGACAACAACATCGGTTATTAACAAAAACCGATGTTAATATAGTAAACAACATCGGTTATTTATAAAAACCGATGTCAACATGCACCTTAACATCGGTTATGTAAATAACCGATGTTAATATACAAACTTTAACATCGGTTATTTATACATAACCGATGTTAACATTTGTACTTTAACATCGATTTTTTATACATAACTGATGTTAACGTGTGTATATTAACATCAGTTATTTATAAATAACCGATGTTATATACAAAGAACTACAACAAAATAAGAGTATGTATCATGAACATTGACATCGGTTTTCTAGTGAAACCGATGTTAATGTTCATCATGCATACCTTTTGCTGTAGTTCTTTTTGTATAACATTGGGTATTAAGAAAACCGATGTTATTGTTTTTATGTTAACATCGGTTTTGGAAAACCGATGTTAACAATAAGACATTCAACATTGGTGCTTTCAACATCGGTTTTATAACCGATGTAGAATGCCGTAAATAACCGATGTTGAAAGTGTATTTTCTAATAGTGCGTCAATTTCAATTCAAAAATTGATCTTAAATTTACTATAATTTGAAATGGAAATATGCCGAATGCCTTCATATGGTGAATATAATATATTGTTACCCCATATTAGGAATGCCTTCAAAAAATTTCATTTTTGAAATAAAAAAAATTATTCAAAATTGGATCAAGTAAATGAATAGTTACATACTTGTGAAGCAACTCGATTGTAATTGTAGTAATTTGGATTAAATGTATGATAGATTTGTAATCACCAAAGTGGTCAAATCTTTATGTTTTGTTTAATTCTAAATTAGTGACAATTTTATTTCAATTACCCATAGAATGGATGCTAAATTATAGATTATTGGTTTATGGGCTAATTGAAGTTCATTATTATAAGATATTTATGGATCACCCAAAGGTTGATTAGTTGTTCTTATAATTTATGGATATGACTGTTGGTAGTATGTATGCATTATTAGTTTTATTTATATGTCCAAAGATAATAAGTATTTCTAATTAATGCATATGCCTTACTAAATAATATTAAAATTATTAGCATCGGTATGTTTTTTGTGTATTAATGTATCACCCAAAGGAGAACATTAGTATACATAAAAGGTTTATTTGTTGTTTGAATTTGTATTGTATGTTTAATTTATGACTCAAAGTATTAATGTTAAGAATGTGTTAATTGCAGTATCCCTTCCTATATCTTTGCATTTTCTTGGTATGTCTGTTCTGATTTTTAATGGGTTAAATTTCTCTGATTGGAGCGAACAAGTCCAATTTCACTTAGGTGTGTTGGATCTTGATTTGGCTCTTCAAGTTGAAAAACCTGCTACTATTACTGATGCTAGTAGCAATGAAGAGAAAGCCTATTATAAAGTCTGGGAAAAGTCAAACAGAATTTGTTTGATGCTTATGCACATGAGCATAGAAAATAACATTAAGTCTGCTCTTCCCAAAACTAAAAGTGCAAAAGAATTTATGAAATCTGTGGAAAAGTGCTCCCAAATTGCTGATAAGTCTCTTGTTGGGACATTAATGAGTACTTTAACCACCATGAAGTTTGATGGTTCTCGTACTATGCATGAACATGTCATTGAGATAACAAATATTACAGCAAAACTTAAGTCTCTTGGAATGGTGGTGGATGAAAATTTCCTTGTGCAGTTCACTTTGAACTCATCATCGTCTGAGTATGGTCCCTTCCAAATGAACTATAATATCATGAAAGACAAATGGAATGTGCATGAATTGCATAGTATGTTAGTTCAGGAGGAAACCAGACTTAAAATCAAGGAAACCAATCCGTTCATTATGTGAATAATCAGGGAGTTGGAAAGAAAGTCAATAAGAAACATGGAAAGAACAAAGGACCATTAGAGATTTCCGAGTCCTCTACTAAGATCCAGAAGAAAAATGACAAATGTCATTTCTGTGGGAAATTTGAACATTTCTAGATGAACTGCCCAAAACGTAAAGCTTGGTTCGAAAAGAAAGGTGAGCATAATGCTTATGTATATTTTGAATCAAATTTACTGAAGTTCTTCATAATACTTGGTGGATTGATTCTGGATGTACAAATCATGCATCTAATATGATGCAGGGATTCCTTACAACCCGAACCATAAACCCAAATGAGAAGTTTGTCTTCATGGGGAATAGAGTGAAAGTTCCAGTGGAAGCTGTTGGGACTTATTGTTTAATCCTTGACACTGGATTTCATTTAGACTTATTTGATACTATTTATGTACCTAGTATTTCTAGGAATTTAGTTTCTTTGTTTGAACTTGATGTTGCTGGATACTCTTTTAGGTTTGGGAATGGTTGTTTCATTTTGTATAAACGTACTTGTATGATTGGATCTGATACACTTTATGATGGTTTATATAAATTAAATCTTGATAATTTATATGTTGAAACTCTTATGACCTTGCATCATAATGTTGGCACTAAACGTAGTTTAGTGAATGAATGTTCTGCTTACTTGTGGCATAAATGTTTGAGACACATTTCCAAAAAAAGGATGCAAGTAAAGAATGAAATCCTTCCAAATTTGGATTTTACTAATCTAAATGTATGTGTGGATTCTATTAAAGGCAAACAAACAAAACACACAAAGAAAGGAGCGACAAGAAACATTCAACTTCTTGAAATTATACACATTGATATATGTGGACATTTTGATGTAAATTCTTTCAATAGAGAAAGGTACTTTATAACTTTTATTGATGATTTTTCACATTATGGGTGTGTCTATTTACTACATGAAAAATCTCAAGTAGTGGATGCCTTAGAAATTTTTTTAAATGAAGTGGAAAGACAATTAAACAGAAAGGTGAAAATTGTCAGATTAGATAGAGGTGGTGAGTATTATGGAAGATATAGTGAAAGTGGACAACATCCTGACTCATTTGCTAAGTTCCTTGAAAGGCATGGTATTTGTGCTCAATACACAATGCCAGGTACACCACAACAAAATGGTGTGTCAGAAAGGCGTAATCGAACCTTAATGGATATGGATAGGAGCATGTTAAGTAATTCATCTTTACCTGTATCATTGTGGATGTATGCTTTAAAAACTGCCATGTATTTATTGAACAGGGTTCCTAGTAAGGTAGTTCAAAAGACACCTTTTGAACTGTGGACAGGTAGAAAACCCAGTTTGAGACATCTACATGTTTGGGGTTGTCAGGTAGAAATTAGAATATATAACCCGCAAGAAAAGAAATTGGATGCAAGAACGACCAGTGGATATTTCATTAGTTATCTAGTAAAATCAAAAGGGTATATATTTTAATGTCCTACCCATAGTACAAGAATTGTTGAAACTGAAAATGTCAGGTTCATTGAGAATGGTGAAACTAGTGGGAGTGAAGCTTCACAAAATGTTGAGATTAAGGAAGTTAGAGTACAAGTTCCTTTAACTAGTGCTTCTACTTCAAGAATTATTGTTCCTTATACTGTTGAACCACACAACAATCAAGAAGAACAACAAATTAATGATCTTGAGGTTAACAATGAACCTATAGTAGAACAATCACAAGAAATAGTATTAAGAAGATCTCAAAGAGAAAGGAGATCTATTATTTCGAATGACTATGTGATTTATCTACAAGAGTCAGAAAAGGACTTAAGCATTGATAATGATCCAGTTTCATTTTTAGAAGCCATTAATGGTGATTATTATGGAAAATGGTTAGATTCTATGAAAGAAGAGCTTAAATCAATGACACAAAATGGGGTATGGGATCTTGTGGAATTGCCTGAAGGATGCAAAAGAGTTAGGTGTAAATGGGTCTTTAAGACTAAGCGTGACTCTAATGACAATATTGAACGACACAAGGCTCGACTTGTTGCTAAAGTTTTTACTCAAAAAAATGGCATTGATTATAAGGAAACATTTTCTCCATTTTCTAAGAAAGATTCTTTTAGGATTACCATGGCACTAGTAGCTCATTATGATCTTGAGTTGCATCAAATGGATGTTAAAATTGCCTTTTTGAATGGGAATTTAGAGGAAGATATTTATATGGACCAACCAGTGGGGTTCATTGAAGAAGGAAAGTAACACATGGTGTGTAAACTTAAGAAATCAAGATATGGACTTAAACAATGGTATCTTAAGTTCAATGATACTATTACGTCCTTTGGATTTAAGAAAAACACTGTTGATTGGTGTATATATCTGAAGGTCAGTGGGAGCAAATTTATATTTCTTATTTTGTATGTTGATGTCATCTTCCTTGCAACTAATGATCTTGGTCTATTAAGTGAGACTAAGAAGTTTCTCTCTAACAACTTTGAAATGAAAGATATGGATGAGGCAGGCTATGTGATAGGAATAGAAATATTTCGTGATAGATCACAAGGACTGTTAAGCTTGTCTCAAAAATCATATATTAATAAAGTTTTAGAGAGATTCAGAATGGATAAATGTTCAGCATCTCCCGTTCCAATACAGAAAAGAGACAAATTTAGTATCATGCAATGTCCAAAAAATGATCTGGAACGAAAACAGATGGAAAATATCCCTTATGCATCTATTGTTGGGAGTCTGATGTATGCTCAAACATGAACAAGGTTAGATATTAGCTTTGCAGTTGGTATGCTTAGTAGATACCAAAGTAATCCGAGATTGGATCATTGGAAAGCTGCAAAGAAAGTCTTGAGATACTTGCAAGGGACAAAGGATCACATGCTTACTTATAGGAGATCTAGTCATCTTGAGGTGATTGGATATACAGATTCAAATTTTGCTGGTTGTATAGATACAAGAAAGTCTACATTTGGTTATGTGCATCTTTTAGCCGGAGGAGTGATTTCATGGAAAAGTGCAAAGCAGTCATTCATTGCTGCATCCACCATGGAGGCTAAATTTGTGGCATGCTTTGAGGCCACAGTTCATGTTAATTGGTTGTGGAATTTTATTTCAGGACTTGGAGTAGTTGATAGTATTGCCAAGCCGCTGAAAATTTATTCTGATAATACCATAGTTGTCTTCTTTTCTAAAAATGAAAAGTATTCTAAAGGTACTAAGCATATGAAATTGAAATACTTTGTCGTTAAAGAAGAAGTTCAGAAACATAGAGTGTCAATAGAATATATTAACACTAATCTAATGATTGCTGACCCTTTAACAAAAGGGTTACCACCCAGAGTGTTTATTGGCCATGTAGTGAATATGGGCATTATGTCTGCTAGTGAATGTTGAATGTTATTATTATTAATAATATCTATTTGACACTTTGAACTCATTATTGTGTAAGTTTCTGAAATTTGTGTTTTTTCTACTTTATGTGTATATGCATGCAAATTATGATGTGGAAAACATATTATGTTTTTGTTAATGAAAGAATGACTTTTGTTTGAACCCATTATGAATTTCTCATTTTACAATCATATTAAAGAGAAGGATAATATAGAAGTATATGAGGGAATATGTTGCTTAAATGACATGTAACCGCCATGACTCTTATTGTTTTTTGTCTTTAATTATGATTGATGATGGAGCCAATTTATCTAAAGTCTTTTAATGCGCATTATGATTTATGTAATTATTAAATCATGAAGTGTTATGGCATCACAAGAGTCAAGTGGAAGAATGTTAGAAAAATAAATATTAAATAACATGATAATGTGACTCATGTGAATTAAGGGCCTAAACTTGATTTAATAAATTAAAGGGACCTATTGGAAAATATGGGAAGTTAATAAACTTCTGATAACTAACTTGATGGAAGTTTGTTAATAAAAGGAAAAGGGTTCTACCTCTGCCATAAGAGTTTTTCCCTCTAATTACCCATTTAGAACGTGAGAGGAAAATAAAAGAAGGAAATAGATAAATTAGGACCAAGAAGATTGAAGAACTTATGTCTTTCATGGATCAAGGTAAGTTCTACTTACTTTTAAACTGTATGAGAGAATCTTAGATTCTAAGATATCCTTACAATATGCAATAGATTCATTGAATATAAATGTATGGAATCTATAATTAATAGATAGTAATGAGATTCTAAGAAGTTGAGAGAGAGAAAGAGAGATGTTTCTTTTGTTTCTAGATAATAATAAATCAAAATATAATGCTGCTTTACAATTGAGTAAATATTAATTTCTTACTAAAAACATTAATTTCATAAAAAATCAATATTAATTCCATATATTTATTAATATGTAGAAACTGGCAATATATAATTAATAGCTTATTAATTCCATAAAAATATGGAGATTAGCGATTGGTAATTATCAACAATGGTGAAGTTTTGAGTGGCTATAACATATTTGTCGTGAATGACTTAAATTAGAAAGTGAGTTATCGACAATAAGTTAATGGCCAATAAATGTATGTAAGTAATCATCACTTTTGCAATATTGTTGTGGCTAGCTACTATTATATATATGGACATGTTTATTTCAAAAATAGTTTGCTTCCTTGGCTTTAAGACTTCCGTATTCATATTTCATGGGATATGAAAACAGCTGCTAAACTTAGTGTTTCAATTAGTCAAGTGGCAATGATATGTTGTCTACTGGTAGCTTAACCTGACTCTCAGTGAAGATGACTGACTGGGAAATGATGTAATTAATCGTGTCCAAGCCAAAATGTTATTAGACTTTGATTAAGAATGTAAGAACTCAATACAATACAACTTTAGCACTGGATATCAAGCCAAAGGATTAAGCCATCAAGACCTCATTTAGGTGTCTATTCAGTTTAGTATTTCACAGTTATAGTTTTTTATGACATACATAGCAATGAAATAGAGCATCATTGTATGTGCAGTTGCACTCTGGTCTCATTTTACCATGACAAATTGCACCTCTGCTTAAGATTGGGGTTGATGATTATCAAACTTTTGTTCTATAAAGTTCTGTAAAAGTTAGTTTAGTGTATATATATCAATTAGTTTACTAGTTTTCATGTTGTCTATATAGTAGGGACCTTGAATCAAATGATATTCACTAACTCATTTTATTTAATACAGGCATAGATGTGGTTGTTGATGGTGTGCAATCTGAGCTTCTGTTTGAGTTTCAAGTCTTGAAATTGCTTCGGAGGTTGTGTACTTATTTGGGCTCGAATGTGGTAGACCTTTAGAGAAATAATTTATTTATAATAATAGGGAAGATTATACATTATGTAATTATTGTATAATGCTTTAGTGGCCTATAGAGACCATTGTTTTCTTTATATTATATTAATTAGAGTTTTGTAATTCTCATAAGTTATTTTTATATAAAACTCTGTCTTTGAAAACAATATAACTTTGACTGCAAAGTGCTAGACCCCATTAACTTTGATTTTCACATGTTTCCATGTGCTTTACTATATATATATATATATATATATATATATATATATATATATATATATATATATATATATATATATATATATATATATATATATATATATATATATATATATATATATTCTAATTAGTAGATCCTTTATTTTAGAAGTTTTAGAAAAAATATAATAATATTTTTTTTCATTATACAATTTATTTTATGGTGTTAAAAAATTACATGATATCTAATAAAAGAAGTATACACCATGTATTTAAATTTATAAATTTTAAAATATTTCAAAAAAATGACATTTATTGTATTTTAAAAAAATATATTAGTAACATTTTTTTAATGTTAAAAAAAATATATATTGACAATATTTTAGAATGTTGCCTCTACATTATAAAATGTTACTAAAATTTTTAAACACGAGATACACAAAACACTTGTTAAAATGTTGCAAAAATATATTAGTAATATTTATTCATGTTTTGATGGCATTTTTAAAATGTTTCAAAGGACATACTTTGTTGTAGTGATGATAATGAGATTTGTGGTTTGTTGTGCCATTTAGGACCAATTAATTGTATTGAGATTGATACATCGATATAAAGATAAAAGATTAGCCTATCAAAATCTATGTTTTAAACTTTTTAAACAAATTTACATTAAAAAAGATAAGCATATCACAATTTTTTAAACATACTACACTCTGATGTGAATCAATTTTGCTGAAAAAAACCAATCGCATAAAGATATATTGTAAACTGCATAATGGACAAAACTTGAAGTTCAATCATGTTCCCTCTAAAAGATATAAGAACGTAAACCGATGGCTAGATGTTCTTGAAAATTTTGATTTTAAAATTCCCATAAGTTGCAAGAAAGAAGAACAAAAAATATTAGCAAAGCAGATTAGAGAAAATACTTGTGTCCGTCCAACAATACCTTTAGGTTCCCATCATAATACTGAAGAGTCAAATGAAAAGGAAGAAAGAAGTTATTTTGGGATGAACCTTTTGCCATTCTCTTATTCACATACAGAGAGGCACAATTCAAATTCAAGTGGTTATAGAAACGATGAGGCATATTAAAAAAATGAAAGAAAAAGAGAGGAAGAATAATGAAAGGGCAAAAAGTGATAATAAATTTGGTGGTATTATGTGAACTTTCAAATGAAAAGCCAACGCCATGAAAAAAGAACGAAAAACCAACTAGATAATTTTGCAATTCTCAAAAAAGCCTTGAGATGTTCCGATACGTTCTCTTTTTCGTCATTTATTGTTCAAATAAATTGCCATTATTTAAGGAAAGTTAGATGAGAGTATTAAATGTGATAATTATGAGAGAGAAAGTGTTAATGAAAAAAAAAAACAAATGAAACTAATATGGAGATATAGGATGAAAGATTTTCCTTAAACGTAAGAGGATATATATATATATATATATATATATATATATATATATATATATATATATATATATATATTCTTGACTACACAATGAAGTAATGGGTTGGGATATCCTTAGTGCTCTACCATTTAATATATCATTTTGCTTATAAAAAATTAGTTTCATAGAAGTCATTTGACAAAGTGTTTGAAGGAACAAATCTTTAATGAGTTTTCTCTACTTCATAAATGAAGCCACAAATATAGCTAATATTAACTCCATGCACTCAAACTACAAACCCAATAATCAATAGTTATTGTAATTTTTGTATAAATTGAATCATTTTTTGTTTCCTAATTTAATGGTAACCTTCAACTACATCAACTATTGAAACTAGCATCCGCCAAATATGTGTAGCATAAAAATAAAATTGTAAAAAACCATAACATTCACAAATTTATAGATCATAAGTCACAAATGCAAAATTACCAAACACAGATCAACTATTAATTTAGGAATATCAAGCACCTAAATGCAATTTAGAAGTTGTAGTAGAAGTATTTGAACATTGACAGAAAAAAATGAAATTATAAAAACTAATGAGTCAAGAGTTAGAAGTGTTAATTAATTATATCATGTACCATTCAAAGTAAGGAGACAAAACTAACAAATCAATTAGTAAAAGAACTTACTTAATTGTAATAAATATGAGGAAAAATATATTTTACGAATAGGTTTACACAAAATCAAGTAAAAAAAACAAACTGAACACTTCTTATTAATTAAAAATAACTAAAACAAAGACAAAATAAAGGAAATTTTGACAGAAAGATAGGCTGTTAATATGTAATAAAGATAAACATACCAAATAACATTAAATAATCTAGTTATTTAAATAAATCCATTTGTTGCAAGCATGTTTTGAGTGCAACAACTTTTAAACTAAAAGAAGTTTTTATGTCAACAAACACTACAAAAAAATTACCCTATAGCTATATACACTTATAGTGACAGACGTATTTTAGTGTAGGTATAACTTCTTTCTACATATAGTTTAGGTAGGTAAGAACCTTATTCAATTTCTATTTTTTTTTCTTTTAATTCCACTAAAACTCTCATATTCTCTTACACTCTCACTTTTCTTAGTTTCTCTCTCCTAGAACCTTCCACGACCTCCATTGAATGTCACCTTCTCCGCCACAATCTACACCCTCTCCCTCCACAATAACTTGCCTAGGTCATGTTAGGAATTTTATAATTCCTAATTAATTAATTAATGTTGGCTACATATTATATTATAATATTTACATTAGTTATGTAGATTCTTTTATGGGCTTAATATAAGTGATCTAATTTGGTGAGTCAATTAGATTATCAACAGAAAATTGATATGGGCTTAATAAGCAGAAACCAGTTTGGTCCATTAGGGGATAACGAAAACTCTAATAGATTTAAAACCTAAGACATAGTTATGGTCCCCAATACACCAAATCAAGAAATAGTTTCTTATCTACCCATCTAAAGGAAAAACAATAGTCCCATAAGGAATAAGGTAATTTGGTTTAGGAAAGTCATTAAATCAATTGTTCATGATTATTGTCTAGATTCCTCTGTGTTTGTTTGATCAATTACTATGAATCCAGTTATTTTTCATAACCCCTCTTGATAATCTAACATAATGTGTTCTTGGTAGTTATTAATATTTTATAAAGATCCCCTAAAATTGTGCACAGGTGGTATTAGAGCCATCATTACTGTTAGATTATTGGGAATTCAAGTTATTTGATTTGTGTTATACCTATGTTGCTTTGTTAGGTGAATCCTAACTTTATTTTGGGATTTTATTTGGGGTAAGTATATGTTAGTTGTTTGGGCAACCCATAACCCATAACTTGTATCTTTACTTTTAGCATAAGGAATATAAGTGTAAACACAAGGAAATATAAGCGTAAACATAAGCTTTTGTTTTGGAATTTTAACAATATAAGCGAAAACATAAGGAATATAAGCATTCATCAATTTTTATACCCGAAACGTTTATGGAATTATAACAATATAAGCATTATCATAGAAACACTTATGTTTCCACGTTAAGTGTTGCTAAAATTCTCTTGGTATTTTTATTTTTTTAAATGGTTTGTTTCATTGGATTCAAATATACCATGTGGCATTATTGGATATATCTTTTTATGTTGTCTATATGGTTCAAGTAATAAGGAATATATATATATATATATATATATATATATATATATATATATATATATTAATAATTTTTTTGCCTTTTGTTGATATAAAATCATGGATTATCCGTAAATATTTCTTTCAAGAATTAATACATGATTTATTGTTTTTTAATTCATTTCATGAATTTGTGATAGTGTTATTTATGGATGTGATATTTACTTGTTGTATTTTAAGTATAAATCAATGAAAGCGTTAAATATAATGATGGGTATGATATTTACTTATCATAATTAATGTTTTATATTTTTTTTACTATAATGATTAGGTACAAATTTAGCAATTACAAACACTCTCCTTTTGTATGTCCTATGATTTTGATTAAATTAATTGAAACAATAAACTGTCAAAGAAATCTCTATTGTGTAAATTAATTTAATTAGAATTACAAAGATATTAGTATGAAATTATGTATGTGAATTGTGTTCGGCCCAAAGGAAGACACAATTTGGACGAATAATATTGCACCTGTGATGACAAATATGTGACAATTATAAGGTGTTTTCATGTGAATAATAGTGGGTCCAAAGAAAGGCTATTTTTTGACAGAATTTATGATCAATATTTGATCATTGCATTGTGAGTATCAATTACAAATTAATTTATTTGTCCAAAGACTAGGAATTAATATTGTGCTAGGTATCTTGTGATGGGTCTATTCTGTAGAATGTTTACACATCTTGTTTTATATATATATATATATATATATATATATATATATATATATGTATATATATATATATATATATATATATATATATATATTATATATGACTTGCTTGTTTTTTTTGTGAGCATGTTGTTAATCTTGTGTTCTCTGTTTAGTTAATATTGCTAGTGCTACAAGCTCAAGTGAATTTTCTCCCAATGTTGAATGAGACAAATTTTAAGGTATTGAAGGAAATTGTAGAAATTATTCTCGGTTGTATAAGGGAAAAAGTAATATATATATATATATATATATATATATATATATATATATATATATATATATATAAAGGGAGTACATGATGAAAATGTTTAACTTGTCATCAAAACTGAAAGCACTTAAGATAGAGCTTTGTGAAGATCTGCTCGTCGTGCATATAGTTTTGATCTCACTTCCTGCACACTATATGCAATTAAAAGTGAGCTATAACACTCAGAAGGACAAATGACCCGTTAATGAGGATATATCTCATTGTGTGCAAGAGAAAGAGAGGCTACAGAGAGGCAGATATGAGAGTGTTCATTTAAGCTCGACCTCTTAGAATAAGAAAAGAATGAAAACTAAGGGTGGTACGGAAAGGTCTTTTCAACAAAAGAAACAAAAGAAAGACGAAGAATTTTCCTGCTACTTCTGCAAGATTCAGGTGCTATGACTCACATAAGTGTAACCACACAAGATTGTTTGTGGAGTTGACAGCCAAGTGATGATGAAAGATTCATATTTGTGGGTGACGACAAAAGGGTTGCAATGGAAGCTATAAGAACTTTTAGATTACAATTGAAAACTGGATTTTATTTGGATTTATTTGAGACTTTTGTTGTACCGTCTTTTAGACAAAATTTTATTTCAATTTCTAGTTTGGACAAATTTGGTGTTTCTTGTTCATTTGGAAATAATAAAGTTAGTCTATACCAAAATTCAACTTTGAATAGTTCTGATTCTTTAATTGATAATCTATATATGCTAGATGTTATTTGTTCCTATAGTGAAATATTGCATGCAAACAAACTCACGTGGTACACAATGAAAATTAAATGAGAATTCAGCCACCTTATGGCACAAATGCTTAGGTCATATCTCTAAACAGAGAATCAAAGACTTGTGTTGGATGAAATTCTTGAACCTTTAGATTTATCATACTTTGAAGTCTGTGTTGAATGCATAAAGGGAAAATGAACAAAAATGAGGAAATCAAGTGCCAAAAGAACTAAAGATGTCTTTGAACTAGTACATACGAACACTTGTGGTCCTTTTCCAACACCTTCTTGGAATGGGCAATAATATTTTATCTCGTTCATAGATGAATACTCTAGATATAGTTACCTATATTTGATACATGAGAAGTCCCAATCCCTATACGTTTTTAAGAGTTTCAAGGCTAAAGTTGAACTTCACCTGTGAAAGAAAATTCAGGTTGGCAAATCTGACTGTGATGGTGAGAACTATGGCAGATATGATGGATTAGGAGAACAACGTCCAGGAGGTTTCGCACTTTTTCTCAAAGAGTGTGGAATTATTCCGCAATACACCATGCCAGGCAAACCTAGCATGAATGGTGTAGCAGAACAATGAAACTAAACTCTTAAGGATATGGTGATGAGAAGTATGGTTAGTCATTCTTCTTTGCCAGAGTCGCTTTGGGGAGAAGTCTTAAAGATTGTAGCTTACATCCTTAATAGGGTGTCATGTAAAGCAGTTAACAAACACTACTACAAAAAAGGCTTTCTACATTGGTTATTTGAGTCATTCTACATCGGTTTTCGACCGTCATAGTAGCGGACGATGTAAAAAGGGAAAACCTTTTCTACGATGGTCATTAAAGATCGTCTTAGAATATTGAACATTCTACATCAGTTATGAGAGGACCAATGTAGAATGATAACGATTCTAAGATGGTCCTGCACCGAAGACCGTCTTAGAATGATTAGCATTCTACATTGGTCATATGAGAATCGATGTAGAATGTTCAACATTCTAAGATGGTCTTCGGTGCAGGACCGTCTTAGAATCATTATCATTCTACATCGGTCCTCTCATAACCGATGTAGAATGTGTTTTTTTTTATTTTTTTAGGTAAAGATACTTTTATTATTCAATTATTAAAGAATTTTTTTAGTTAAAGTCACTATCAAATGCCCATATATCCCTCAAGAACCACTAACAGTAAATATAGAAGTAAGAAACTTTAAAAATTTGCTTCATGGAAATGCAATTATTTATAGTTAAAAGTTACCATACAACAAAGCAAACATGAGAGCAGAAGAGATAGTCTAACTTGAGCTCAATATAAACTTGATTTGGTCACCACATGCACAAAGCAGGTCAAAGGTTGTTAAAAGTTACCATACAAATAAAATAAGTCTATATTGAGCTGAACCAAAATCTATATTTAAGCCCCTATATTTTATAGATATTATAAGGTTTATAACTTGGTTCAGCCAGACTAACTTAATCTTGCAGCTGGTCAAAGGGTAAATATAATATAAATATATGTATCTGTGATTATGACTTTCTACATACTCTAGTCACTGGGTTTCTCACTAGTTGTTATCCTCAACTTTATTATTACTATTATTTACTTTCTAGTAGCATATATATTAACTAACACTAAGACAATTTTAATTTAATTCAAATTTAGCAGGGGTATCACTTAGTAAAAACATTCAAGCAGTCAACTCATAGGGAATAGCATTGACATAATTTATTGAGTCCACAAAGTTCTTTCAGCTTGTTATCAACAAACCTGAGGAATGAATGAAATGATGTCCTTTGCAGTAGACCCAAGTTCTACTAAAGTTGTCATAGCCTCAAGAACATAAGGACAATGTCTGCCAAAAATGCATCAACAAAGAATTTCATCTTAAACTCAAGTAGAAGTAATTAATACAAAGAAGTAATTAATTAATAAATTGAATATGACATGCCCACAAATAACTTAATGTTGTGCACTACTCTTTATGTCAAAATACTAAAACTTGGATTAGTTATTGGTTTCTGGGCAGGCAACATACCTTAGATTAAAAAAAATTATTACTCGAGTACTAAAACAAATTAAAACTTTAAAAAATGGTAGGTCTTTCCCAAACAATTATTAGTTTAGAATTTTTTAGATGTTATTTTCTAGAGGTGATAATTGTTCCAACAAGGAAATTTACTCTAAATTACCTAAGCATTCTTTTGATGTGGATATTTATCACCCTTGTATAAAATAGGCATAAATTTTGTGGTAAGCTGATAGCAACATACCATACTCACAGGCAGAGAACAACAACAATAACATTAACAGGCCGAAGAGAAATGTAAACAAGCCCAATTACCTGAGTGACTATGTGTGAGGGAAGCAGCACTTAGCAAATGAGATTCACACTTCCACTACTTTGCCCTAATTCTGTTTTGAGCAATTCCATCACGTGTTTAGTTGTTATTTTCCAAATTGCAATTCTGTTATAACAGATTTAGCATAAACAAAGTTTGTTACCCTATAAATATAGATGAAATCAATAATAAAGGGCATGAGAAACTTATCCAATTTTAGTATCCATTCTTCATAGTCTTAACTCTGCTCTATACGCTACCATAAGCCCAACAATGGAAAATCACATATAGCTAGTAGCTTTCAATTAACACATAGCTAGATTAACCATTTAGTCAGAGTTTTCATAAAGGAAAAATTCTCCACAAAAAAAAAAAGAATAAAAAGGTTCAGTAATCAACTTAAATTGACAAATTACAAAATCAAAGAACATGAGAAAATGTAGTCACTGGGTTTCTCACTTGTTGCTATCCTAAACTTTATTATTAATATTATTTACTTTCTGGCAACATATATATTAACTGAAAAAATGTAGATAAGAGACTAAAGTTTTACTTTAACCTAAATTAAATAACTTCTACTTTTTAAAAAAAAAAATCAAGACAATTGACAGAAAAGAATAATTAAATGAGACGTGAACTTTTTAACTTAAACCAATAGAAGAAAGAAAATGAATTAAAGAATCTTCATGCCCGAAGAGTAGCAAGACCAAGACCATAACCCCTTTGCAACTTATTCTATCTTATATAAGTTACTTAGCGAGGAACCTATGTCACAAAGGACATTTTGAAGCGCATTGGATTCTACCTTTGACCCAAAGAGGTTCATGCATTATAGCATCTCTTGTATCAAAATCAAAAGACACTATGGCCTATGGATTCCACCCTTCGTTTGCAAGGTTGGCAGCCAAAAAGGGAGTGAATTAAAAGTTGTATCAGAAACTATATATGACTAAGAAGTTAAGACATATATATTGGAATCCAAGAGACATTGGATCTTGTAAATATTGCAAATGTAATCAATTTTTTTTGTCAATACCAAAATCATCATGATTATTATACGGAGAATACTTACCAATACTAATTAAAGATTCAAATTAGATTATTTTTTAATTATAGCTTTTAACACTATTAACACACACACACAATATATATATATATATATATATATATATATATATATATATATTACAATTTTGAATTTAATTTTGTTATATTGTTAATTTAAATATTTTTATATTATCAATCAACTAAAAATTATCTTAAAAATTTAACTTTAAAATAATTATTATAAAAATAATAATTTTTAATTATATGGAAATTGATGAATAGATAATAGTAAATAAAACCTTTGCAATTAGGTATTTCAATTAAATTCTATTGAGAAATTATTATATGGTTAAGAATCATCACATGTTCCATAGTTCTTATTCACGGGGCACGTAGTTGAGTTGTTCATGGACCAATATAAATCTTAAAACACAAGAAACACATATGATATGTTTGTCACCTTGTTTTGATAATTACACAAACTTACCTAACATGCACCAATATACTATATCTTTTGGATATGGGTGCAATTCACAAAATGAAGCACCCTGGACAGTCATTAATTAATTAATTAATTTGTAAAGAAAGGATTATGGATGTACGTACCTTGATGTTTCCAGCTTCTTTTATTGCTATGACATTCACTTGATCATCTATCTGCTGCCCACCTAGCATAAATATTAGAACATCAACTTGCTTGATTGCCTTAACAAGGCTTTCATGATCATTTACACATCACCCTACAAATTAAATCACAGAGGTAGCATAAAAATTGGATCATTGAACTTTGAAAAAGTGTTGTATTTTATTTGAAAAGAAAATAGAAATTTGTGATTGGAAGGCACATACATAAAGAAGAGTAACTCCAAAGCTCTTGAAGCTCTGAATAAGTTTAGACTTTTCAGGATGAGAAAGGGTGCTCTCCCTAACTAAGGCAAAAGTGGGGTGACCTGCTTCTACGCTTGCCATAACTATGAATTTTCCAATGTAACTTGTTCCTCCAAGGACTAGGATCTTGCTCTTCGCTGCCATTGCATAAAACAACTAAACTTCAAAGTTCAAAACAAAATAAGCACTAAGTTTAAGCTCAATAATTAAATAAACAATGACTAAGAGAGGGTGTCATTTAAGACAGAACACAAATGCTCTTGAACATCATACAAATCAATAAAATCAAGCAAGAAGAAACAGGCCATCCCTTATCAATCTCAGTCAGTTTTTCCTATGGCATCAGTATTTTGCACCACTTTCAAAGCACATATGCAAGATAATACTGTGCAATCAACAAATCAATACTCCTGTATGCCTACTTTATCACGGTACTAACATCTTCTACATTCAATCAAGTGAGGACACAACACTGAAACCCAGAGATTACAAATACATAAAACATCGGCAAGGCATAAAATTCAACAAATCGAAATCAACAAATAAAATTGACCTAATACTGGAATACAAGAAACAGTGTGCAAAAACATCAAACATCCAAGGCTGTATAGACGATTTCCCTAACATCAAACCAGCAAAATTGAGATACAATCACGTGCAAGGCAAACAAATAGTTACACAACTATATCCCGATACATCCTTCAAGTTCAAGGCAGCCACCGTAAAAAACAATAGAGTATCTACAATCATGACCCATTAACATTGGCTTTCAGCAACAGAGAAACAACAATAATCTCTTTTTCCCCTTCCAACATACCATTTTTCTCAATTTAAACCCACAATCAACCTCATATCAAATCGGTAAAACAAAAAAAAAACCAAATTAGGGAAAACTCATTAATTTAAATCCCAGGAAACAACAATCACACACGATTTCCATCTATACCCTCACAAACAAGCACATATCAAACAAAAAACACCCAAATTAGAGGGGGGAGGGGGGGGGGACTCATTAATTTAAATTGGGAAACCATAACATACCAACAAATCCATGGGGAGAGACTCAAGCTTCGATTCCGACAGCGAATGGTCGAGGCGACGGGTTTTGGGGCTCCCAACAAAACCGAGGAGGGGTGGTGGAGGAGGAGGAAGCGGTGGGGTGGTGGAGGACGAGGAGGCGAGCGGCGATGCCGGCGTCGAAGCTGACGAGGGCGAGGGGGCCGGGGGAACGATGGGAGGGAAGGCTGTGGGTTTGCAGAGAAGAAAAAGAGTGTTTATTGGGAATATTCTAGAAGCCTCGAGGGGTCTTAACTATTAATATTTTTTTTGCAAATAAATTTTAAGGAGGTTTTATAAATAACCGTCATAGAATAGCTTATTTAAAGACGGGTTACTAAAACTGCCTTTATTTCAAATCAGAATATTTACAAAAATGCCACTGGCATGCTTTCTAAGATAGTCTTTGACAACCGTCGTAGATACCGCGTTATAAAAAGTAGTTTTTTTAGTAGTGAAAACCCCATATGAACTTTGGACGGGGAAAAAAGCCAAGCATTAAACACTTGCATATTTTGGGTTGTTCGGCTGAGGCACAACCTTATAGGCCGCATGGAAGAAAGCTGGATTCAAAAACAATTAGCTGCTATTTTGTTGGCTATGCCGAATGCTCTCGGGGCTATAAGTTTTAGGATCTCACTTTAAGATCTTTTTTTGAAATGGGAAATGTGGTGAGATTTCTTGAGAAAGTTGAGTTTGGGAAGGAAGAGAACATGAGGAATGTTGTCTTTAAGGAAGAACCTATTATTGACAGTGCTCAAGTCTTCATACCTATTACAATTCAAGAAACAACTCCAGTAATAGAAAACAATGTTCCAATTATTATTGATGGCATTGTTCAAGAACAAGACAACAATGAGGTTCTCCCTCAAGCCATTAAGGAGATTTGTTAGAGAGAGGAGAAGTTTAATCTCAGATGATTATATTATCTTTCTCCAAGAACATGAGGATGACATTGGTTTAACAGGGGATGATCCAATCAACTTTTGTCAAGCTATGCATAGTTCTATCTCTCAAAATTGGGTCGATGCCATGAAGGATGAGATGAAATCTATGCAAGACAATGATGCTTGGAATCTTATCGAATTGCCTAAAGGTGTGAAACCTATTGGTTGCAAATGGATATTTAAAACCAAAAGGGATTCAAAGGGCAATGTTGAGAGATATAAGGCTTGTCTAGTTGCCAAATGTTTTACTCAAAAGGAAGACATTGACTATAAAGAAACCTTTTCTCCCGTTTCTTTAAAGGATTCTTTTAGAACAATAATGACACTGGTAACTCATAATGATTTATAGCTACATCAGATGAATGTTAAGACTGTTTCTAAATGGTGACATTGAAGAAACGATTTATATGGTGCAACCCGAAAACTTTGTATTAGGCGACTCAAACTCTATGGGTTGCAAACTAAATAAATCCATCTATGAAAGATATTAAACCAGGAGATACTTTGATAGCCAAAGGAGACAAATTTAGTCTCAAACAATGCCCCAATTATGACCTTGAAAGAACAAAGATGCAAAAAATTCCTTATGCATCAGTAGTAGGAAGTCTAATGTACGCTCAAGTTTGCACTCGTTCCGATATAGCATTTGCAGTAGGAGTTAAGGGAAGATATTTGAGTAATCTTGGAATGCATGATTGGAAAACAACTAAACTTGTTATGCGTTACCTGAAGAGAACAAAAGGATACATGCTCACTTATCAGAAGTATGACAATTTGGAGATCAGTAGGTACTCAGACTTCGATTTTGATGGATGTCAAGACAACAAACACTCCACATCTAGCTACATATTTATGTTGGCTGGAGGAGCTATCTCTTGGAAGTATGCTAAATAGAGTATAGTAGCTTCTTCGACCATGGTTGTGGAGTTCATTGCTTGTTTTAAGGCATCCAAACATGGGATATGGCTGCAAAACTTTGTCACTAGTTTGCGTGTGGTTGATGGTATTGAAAGACCATTGAAAATTTATTGTGATAATAAATCGACAGTTCTTTACTCCAACAAAAATAGTGGTACAACCAATCAAGTTTCTGGTTGTTAAGAAAAGAGTTCGAATTAAACAGATATCCATAGAACATTTAAGAAGTAATGATATGCTAGCTAACCCACTTACGAAAGGTTTGGTACCTAAAGTTTTTCATGAGCACATTGCTCTTATGGATGTGGTTCCTTATAGTATCTAAGTTTAGTGGGTATCTCATTTAAGTTCTATGTTTTATGTTTTTAGATATTTGTATAGATTGAATTTTCTATAAAATAAAGTTGAAGTTTATCATTTCTTTTTAAACTTGTTTTGTTTGCAATATTTATGTTGTGTTTGGATTGATCTTTAAAAAGAATAAAGTTTGAACTAGTTAGAAATGAACCTGAATAAGATCACATTAAATGTTATTTTTGTGCCACTTATCCATATTTGATTTATGTCATTAAGTATATGTGACATTGGTGATCATTGTAGCTCAATTAGGTTGACTAGTGATGAAAACTACAATGGTTCTGTGTTACTATATGAGATGGACCAGATTTTTTAAAGAAGAGACTTAAAGGAAATAACATATGGTTGCATGCTTAAAGACTTGTAGTATAAATGTTTAAAGTTAATATGAAGCACAAGTGCGAGATTATTACGAATTTTATATATC
Source organism: Glycine max (assembly GCF_000004515.6). Classification (NCBI taxonomy): domain Eukaryota; kingdom Viridiplantae; phylum Streptophyta; class Magnoliopsida; order Fabales; family Fabaceae; genus Glycine; species Glycine max. The sequence continues at coordinate 25,195,913 of NC_038246.2, read as the reverse complement.
CTAATTAATTAATGTGAGCTACATATTATATTATAACATTTATATTAGCTATTTACATTTTAATTTTTATGGGCTCAATATATATAAGTGATCTAATTTGGTGACCCTATTAGACTATCATCAAAAAATTGATATGTGCTTAATAAGCGGAAATTAGTTTAGCCCATTGGGAGATAATGGAAACCCTAATAATCCCATCTAAAGAGAAAACTATAGTCCCATAAGGAATAAAGTGATTAAGTTGAGGAAGCTCATTAAATCAATTGTTCGTTATTATTGTTCAGATTCCACAACATTTGTTTGAACAATTACTTTGGATTCAGATATTCTTCATAACCCCTCTTAATAATCTAACATAATGTGTTCTTGGTGGTTATTGGTATTTTATAAGGATTCCCTAAAACACCAACAGGCTAAACTCGGTCACTACTGTCAACAATCAACGCCTCTCGTATGATGAGCTCATCCACTGCACCAAAACCCTAGCCTCCAATTCCAACCTCACATTCGTTCATTCTCAAACTCTCAAAAGGTGACACCACACTCGTTCTTTTCCCCAATCTCCTATACGACCATGCATGTCTTGATCGTTTCAGCAAGTAATTTGAGTTTTAGGTGCTGAATTTGAGTTACGATCATTTTCTTATCATGTTTCAATTCAATGCTTTTAATTCGTATCTAGAGAGATCAATTTTCTAAGTTGCTTGTAGGGCATTACTACTTTGCAAAAGCTCTTCACAACAGAGAAGATAGGTGAATTGTTCTTTTTATTCCCTTGCATATATATATGGGCAAATTGGTGAATTGTTCTTTTTCTTCCCTTGCTTATCTATATGGACAAATTTGTGCTTTTGTATGAGTATTTTGATATTTATAGGTTTATCTGGTTTACTCTGCATGCTAAAGTAAAATGTGATATATTGTTGTTCAGGTTGTACTACTTACAACTTGGGAATTGATCATGGAACATTTGTGCTTGAAATGATTGCAACATTTGAAAAGGCTTATGGCAAGGTAAATATGCATATTCTAGACATTCTCTCAGAATAAAATTTATTGAATGATGTAAGAATGTTAAGTTATATACCAATCCCTTCATGTATCTACTCACACTAATGAATGAAATTGCCTCTAAAGTCTTCTCTTTTTCCATTGGATATCAAATCATAAAAAAAATCCAATAAAATTATGTCCAAGAAGACCAGGAGCTGCTCTCTCTCTCTCTCTCTGTCTTTCTTAATTAAATTTATTATAAGTATTTATGATTATTTTAAATTGAAATAGTATTGAAGCTTTTATAAAAAAAGTATAGGCTATAGTGACACAAAATGCTTGTTGGCATATCTATATAAGTTTATTCCTACATTTGCTACAAAGTGTAGGTATAGGCTATATTTCCAAAGATTTATTCCATGAATATATTGGTTCATTAAAAAAATAACCAGAGTGTAATGTGTTATGTGTCTGTGTATTGAAAAGCTATATCTACAAGAACATTTATTATCATAATGAGTATATTCTAATTATATAGATCATGCAAAAACTAACCAACAAAAATTCAACCTCAAAACAATTAAAGTAACCGAAACAATTAAATCAATTGAAGGTTTGTGTGTGTAGCATTCTGGGTTTTGTTACCTCATTAGCAAGCATTTTCTACTGCATTTAGTAAAACAGGAAACAACATGCTGAAATGAAATTAAAAGTGCTATGCTTCTTTGTTTTTTTTTTTTCAAAAAAAAGAGGTCCATACTTTCTTTGATTTGCTTTTCAGTGCCACACATTTTATTCATTCTTTCCCTTGTTTGTCATTAGTTCTTTTTTCCACTGAAACTCATATCTCTTAACCTCTTTCAGAGAACGACATTTAATCTCAGATTCCTTATGAATATAGAGCTGCAAAACATCAATTTGTCAACATTGCTAGGAAATATTAATAACACTACAACCAAACGAAGATGATGAAGAAAAACACAGTAAACTGAACTAGAGGTTTCCAACTCTTTATTTCACTTCCTTAATTCATAACCTATTCCATCACTATTTACCATTCTTTACACTTCATATCCTATTCTATTTCTTTATTTTACTCTCATCAACTTTTGATATTCTCTACACTTTTGATATATAATGTGTGTTCGTGTTGACTTTGCATGTGAAAAAGTACAAACGTTAAACATATGAAAATTCTTTCTATAACTAAAGCACCACTAAAAGTGTGTTAGAGTAAAGAAAAAACATAAAAACGTAAGAAACTACAAACTAGACGAAAGTATGCAGAAAACAAATTTTTACCCTATCAATCTTTCCATTTTCTCGAGTTTTAGGGACGAGACGCCATTCTGTAGCCCAAACAAGTAAGTGTATGTGTTCCTTTCTCGATTTACTAGCTTTCTTTTTATTCTTAATGGGCTGTAATGCAAAAAGAATATGTAAAATATATTTGGTTGAAATTACATTGATGAAAATCAAAATAGAAATTAATTATGCAGATATATAACTATATGACAATATACATTAAATACAGAAACTATTAAGGTCTATGTGATCAAAAAGAGAAATTAAAATTTTAAAATGAAATATAAATTGCCTTCTCTTTGGAGTACTATTCATGATAAAAGATTCATTAGAAAAATAACAAGTCTCAAATTAAATAAAAACCAAGTGAAAACAATGACTATTACCCAAAACAATATAAATTTCAAATGCTCATTCTATCATTTAATTTGGAGAAAGAAACACTGACACATGATGTCGTCTTGTAGGTTTTAAAATGACATTTGGAACTACTGCTGTGGTTGGCTTGGGGTCCAAAGTGTGATGTTAGTGGAGACTAAAGAGCTTTTTCTACAGCATAATTAGGGATTATTGGGAAAGAAATCTAACATGGTTTGGCCGATTGTTTGGTTTGCATCTGTTTTGTCTATTTGGTTATATAGGAACAATACTGTTTTTAAACAGGAATTTCCTAAATTTGAATGTGAGTTAATTATATATAGATGAAGAATTTTTCCTTTTTTATTGAATGTTCCATGAATCCAATGGAATGTTTGAAAGGATTGTAGGATGGATATTAGAAGAAAAGAGGAAATACTTTGTGTATACCAAAATGTCAACTCAGTATGAAGACTACAAGAAGTGATGCTATAATGTTTAGAGTGGACTATGAAAGGAATGAGCACAATTATATATGCTAACTTTAAGTATACACCTATTTAAATGGACCTGGATTTCTTTGCAGCCATGGAAACCTGGTAAACAAAACAGAGGGGAAATTAAAATAATTAGATAAAGAATCTTAGATGAACGAGAATGATAGGATATAATCTAGCTCTATGTTTGAAGGGGCTGCAGTATATATTATAGTAGTTATATGACAAGGGGTTCTATCTTTTGACATGGATATATGGTAAATTTTTTGAGTTGGAGCAATGCACCTGTTAGTTAGGGTCTGTACATGTGTCTTTTTATATGGTTGAGGTACCTCTTGTCAATTCATATAATGAAGGCAAGACCAGTTGTCATTGATAGTAATTCCCGGGTTGCTATGAAAATCACTGGGATCCCCAATTAGATTTGCAATATAGGGCATAACCACCTAGCTCATTTCTCAAAGACAATTTATAAAGCATACAAGGGGGATTTTTGTTGATTTGCAAAATTCAAACAGAGAAAAAGATACAATCAAGCTGAAAATAAGAAACAGATTCATAAAATTATCAACCCGAGGATCCAAATCTGAAGGAAAACTTATGACAGTTCCAACAATGAAATACAAATCTATGATCATGAAAAACCAATATGAATTCATAATATCATCATCTTACATTCATTGATGAAAACTGAAAACATAATCATATTCCCTAATTATCATGAATTTAGGCACAAAATAGCATTGACATTGGCAACCAATCAATCACCTCATTTGGATTAATCAATCCTAATCCTAATGATATCAATCTACTTACAGATCGTCTTAAAAATAGGTAAAGTGAACAAAGAGGAACTTGACCATGTCAATGAGCCTTTCTCTATTGCAAATGATGTTTTGAAATAGCTGGACCTTGAGAGGTTCATATCACTAACTTAATTTTGAAAATCTGATCATAATCTTAAATTAGATTCAGAAACTGAAATTAGAAAAGTGAAGAGAACATGTAGAAATTCGAAAATTAAGAAAGGGATACTCAAATTTATCATCACTCTTGAAATCCTTGAGTTGAACTCGAATTTAGCCCTCCATTGAAGGGATAGAAACAACAAAAATTAAGAAGATAGAAGAAAGGTAGAAGAAGCAAGAAGAAGAAAAAGGAGAGGGAAAAGAGAAACCTTTAATTCTGAAACTTAGAGAATGTAAAAGTATGTCTACAAAATAAGTGTAATTTGTTGATATGCACGTACGTATGACTCATATAATCTGGAAAAGACACATTTAAATTATCTTGGAAAGGAGATACTTCAATGTCGTATATAAATGGCATGCCTTTTAATTCAATTTTTTTTTCTCAAATAAATGAAATCCTACCAATGCTATACCTGTGCTTTTTGCAGAAAATTAGTATATTTGTGAGGTATGTTTCTATCAGAGCTTAGGTAACATAAAGCTTCCCTACTGTTGAAATTTGAGGCACAATTCAATCTTAGTGTTGAAAATAATTTGTTTTGATACAGTTGAGTGTAATAGTGTTTGAAATTCTTGGCTGATGGGTCACATTTCATGGCCACTATAATAATCATTCATCTTTCACTACTAAAAATACCATTTTTTACGACACACTATTTAAGTCAGTTATAAAAAACTGTTTTTGTTTATATCACAATGGCAACACTACTAAAAAAATCCTATTTTACGACGCACATTCTACGTCGGTCTTATATAACCCGACGTAGTAGTGCACACGGTGGCATTTACGTAAATATATAAGTTTTTTATGTGGTGCATTTCGTATACAATGACGTTTCCTTTGAACCCCGCCTTTGTAGCTTTGATGGAACTTATCTAAGACGGTGCATTTATAGACACCGTCGTAGAAATAGTCAGATACAAAGACGGTGTTACTCATACACCGTCATTAATTTTGTACTTTATATACTCCTATTTCGCGGTGATTGAACACTCTCGTGTCCTCCAAAAACCTATAGCGCACTGTTGCCTGAACTCATCCCACTGTCGACTCCGTCGTGCCCACCCTCACATTGTGTTTCCCTGACCTCTGCAAAAGGAAGCTGAAGTCGACTCCCTAGCTATTGTTCCCACCACCGCCATGTAGCCGAAGTCGTGCCCTTTGGAGTGGTGTCGCCACCTTGCTAGTGTGAAGGTAAGGATGTCGATGTTTTTGAGTTCTTGTTTGGTAATGGTTGAAGGTGTTATAGTATTAAGGGTTTACTTAAGTAAGACTTTTAAAATGTGATTATCGACTTGTTGAGTTGCCCTGACAATGTCATCATTGAATATGCGAAAAGGATTTGAAGGCCAAAGGGTTTACTTAAGTCAGAGTACTAAGGAAGTTTATGTTCTTGGTTGTTTTGGTTTCGCCTTTTTCGTATCTGGATTGGTGCACTTCGAGCGTAACTTTTTGGATTTATTAGATATGCATTTGTGGTTTGGATTATTTTCCTCCATTATTAGATATGCATAACCTGTTGGATTCAAATGACAAAAGGAATCTACGTTACTGTACTAGTTTTCTTCTTCACACTGATTAAGGGTTATTATTATAATTATAAAAATGCACAAGTGGTTGGATACAATTTTCGTCTTGCCCCATCTGAACTATTTCTTGATACATGAATGACACTGTTCAATAATGTATTTTTTTATTTGCGTTGTGTACTTTTTTGGTTTGATGAATAGTATGAGACTTATGGTTAAGCTTCAACTGAAACTAAGAGTCCAAGAACTGCTATTCAAGTTGGATAATTATTTGGACTAGGTTTTGGAAAAGTCTAAAAGAAATGCTCTTGGCTCATGGCTGGAATAGAACTATCCCCACATTTGTAATAATATCTGGTTCCAGCTTGAACACCTACATGAAGAAAGAAATATGTCTGAGCTTAGTCCTAACAAATTAGAGTCATTAATTGTAGTTATTATTCAATTGATACCATTCTTTTTGTTTTCATATAGTGACTCAGAATTTATTTTTAACATATCATCATAAAAATCTTATACTTTGTAGCTTCATAAATTTAAAGAAAATAAATAGTAATGTGCTTAACAACAAACAATTAAATATTGTTATATGATTGGGGATATGATTAGAAGAGTAATAAATCAGAAATTTGAAACTGCAGTGAACAACGTTATCTCTGGGTTTGAATTAATTTTGTTACATTTTTCAGAGGAACTTAGATCAATTAGAAGAGTTACTCAAGAAGGTTAAATTGAAGACCATAAGGACTGAACCACCTTCTGAATCTATTGCTGGCACAAGGTACTTTTTGTTTATTAATTTTGATTGTGCGTTTAGAAATTATTAAAAATAAAAAATTTTCTTATGGGTTGTTGTTGGTTGGTAAGTTGGTGTATCTTAGTTTCACTTGTTGATTGGTAAGTTGGTATTGCATACTGAAAATCATTGGATAAAAGAACAATTAGAAAAAGTGGTTGAAACTTCAACAAAAATAAGGCAACTTTTTTTGTTTCACTGTTTTTTATAAGAGAAACAAACGACATGGTAATCAACATGTTTCATATCTAGCGGTAAATAAATTGTTGAGAACAAAAGTCATTCTCTAGATCAACTGCAGCAAAAGTGCCAAGTTTGGTTGTTTATTGTCTATAACTAAAAGGGGAAATTTTAATTAAGAGGATTTTAGCACTGAGGAAGATATATGATCAGATTTTATTGAGAGCCAAGAGGGAGGGAGGGATGCTTTTCTACATGGTAATCATAACTATACAGAATATAGATTCTTCAATTAGCTTGTTACTTTATCCTAGTAGGAAATTAAATGCATGCATGTCAATATTCTATTTCCCCCACCCCCACCTTAAAAGTACTATATATTATTGTTTAGCTTCTTCATAGTCTATTTAATGTTGTTGTTAATTAAGCTATCGGTGAGCATAAAATTTGGGGTTACCTTTGCATTTAAAGGGGAAAATGGAAAACTTTGCTTAATAGTAACACTTGTTCTCTAGTTGTTTCACTGTTTGTTTACTTGATTAGCCTTTGTCATTTATATTTATTTTCCCCCTTAAACCTACGAGTTAGTGCATCCACACTCTGACTTTTTAAATATAATGGGCGTAAAAATCGATATGTTAAAACAAACAACCCAGTCCTCTATGAATTAGTAAATATGCATGGTTTCATTGTTCAGCTCAAAAGATACTAACATTCCCAGATTCAATCAACTATAGTTTCTAAGGCAGATATATTTTTCAACTTGTATCTTGGCCTTATGGTTGGTATACCTCCACTAACCAGGTCAGTACCTGACACATCTTCTGAAATAAATTGCGGTTAAGGTCGTGCATTTCTTGATATTATGGGAAACTATAGATAAATGTGGTGGCTACAATTGTGGTCTGGGACACCCCCGGAAACCTTAACATTGCGGCCAAAATTGTGGTCGTGGACCGTTTTTTAAAACCTTGGTCATGTTCATATGTGTGTTGTGTTTTGTGATGGTTTTAGGTAGCTGCTTATGAAGGATTTACGTATTTTACTATTTTAGATGGGTTTAGTGTTAGGGAGCAGGGGTAGGATTTTTATTACTGTTATTATTATTATAATTAGAAATAGTAGTATTTGGAAATGACTTGACTTGGAACAATTTTCAATTTGTTGAGTCACGAGTAACACATTACACTATGGTTGTATTGTTGGATTGGATTCTACTTTTTCTATGGCTGGTTTTGACTGTTCTGTATGCATTGTATGAGACTCATTGTAGGGGAGAGAATCAGAAGGAAATTAGGCGTTTTTTTAAATTCTTTTTGAAGTATTTTCATTAGCTGCTGAAATTGACACATCTATTTCTTCATGGTACCAAAGCATCACCTTATACATAAACCTTGTCCGTATAGAAGATTTGGATATGTTAATTAGCAAGAATCTTGTGCATTACACAGGTTTTTTTTTTAGTTTAGCTAATATATAAAAGGTAAAATCAAAGTAAGAAAAGATGTAAAGGATTAATTAAAGTAAGATTTATAAAATATAGATTCAAAGATAAAAATTAAAATTATGAAGATAATAAGAGTAATTTCTTCGAAAGGATTTGAATTTAAAATTAAAAAAAAAAAGAGTTAAGAATGATTTTTTAATCTTTAAGGGAGAATAGACAAAAAAAGAAAAAAATAATTCCTTACTCCAATTTTAGTGATGGGTTAGGCAAGTGACAGAGCAAAGGTGGAATATGGAATGTCACTTGTTCAGGGGAGAGAATGGTAATAGGTATGTATGACATTTGAGTGTATGTATGACATTTGAGTGTATGTAGTTTCCCTTCTGACCAATTGTTTTTGTTATTAGTGAAGAAAGTTTAGGGTGAAGGAAGTAATAGGTATGTATGACATTTGAGTGTATGTAGTTGTCGTTGACCATGTCTTGGCATTAGGGCAGTAGAATTAAAATCCATAGCTTCAGAAATTGCCAATTTTGTATGACAGTAATTCCAATTCTTAAAACTTACCTGTTAATAATTTTCCTTATAGTTTGAAATCTACTTTGTTTCACTATTTTCCCAACATCTTGTTGGACAATTTGAGTTTGTTTGATATGAAATTTCTTTTTTCATACTTCTTTTTCAACCTTTATTTTTATTTTTATGTTGAATTAAATCAACTCGAATCAAAGAAGAAAACTTAGTAGTTAGGGATCAACCTATTATTGGCCTTGGTGGTGCTGTTCTTGAAACTTGAAAGAGACCAAGGTTAGCTTTTTTGTTGAACTAGTTTTGGTTTCTGGGCATGGCTTTTTTGTGTGTGAAATCCAAGTTGCAGCCTTAGCAGTTAACAAAAATGTAGACAAACAAGTGTGAAAATGGGACAAGGTTGCTCAGTATCACATGTGTTTAGTAATTTATAGGGCAGCTGTGTTTGGTCACTTTTCTACATTTATGCATGTCTCTCTGTTATGCATTTGGTGTGTCAGTTTCTGCATTGAGTATTGTATTTTGGGTGTGATTGAGAAGCCTGTGCATTGCTTTTTTTTTATCAGCAAAAGCATACATACATATACATACATATATATATATATATATATATAGAACATTAAAAATAGTACAAGCAGTACTGTTGTATATACATTCTAGCATTTGCAAGGTGCAAAACTGTGGTGACCTAATACATGCTAACCAACTTGAATTACGAAGCCAAAGATCTGGCTAATTGCTAGGTACCCTTGACAAAGCACTTGACAAAGCCCAAATACTCAGGAATCAACTCCTCACAATTGTCCATCATAAAGACACGGCGGACATAAAGCTTAATATTGTTAGGCTTCTTCCTTGTGTCAAAGAGGTCAAAAGGTGCCCTCTTAGGAACAAAGAGGATAGCCTTAAACTCCAACTGTCCCTCACCTGAGAAGTGCTTGACAGCCAAATGCTCTTCCCAGTCATTGGTGAGAGTCTTGTAGAAAGTAGAATACTCCTCCTTTGTGATCTCCTCAGGCTTTCTCATCCAAATGGGCTTGTGCTTGTTCACCAAGGAGCATTCATGTGACACTTCCTTAATCTTCTTTTTCTTTTTTTCTTCCTTCTCCTTCTCTTCGTCATCATCCTCCAACTTACCCTCCTCATCCTTCTTCTCTTCCTCATCCTCATCATCAGAGATCTCCTTCTCGGTAGTTTTCTCAATCCAAAGAAAAATTGGGTAGCTAATGAACTCAGAATGCTTCTTGATCAAATCCTTCAAGCGGCGCTCCTCAAGGTACTCAAGCTGATCTTCCTTGAGGTAGAGAGTGATCTTAGTACCCCTGCCAAGAACCTCACCAGTGTTATCCCTGGTGACAGTGAAAGAACCTCCAGCTTGAGACTCCCAAACATACTGTTCATCATCATTGTGTTTGGTTGTGACAATGACCTTCTAAGCAACAAGATATGCAGAGTTGAACCAAGTTCTTCAAGATGACCTTCAAGCTGAACTGTTGCATGTATGTTCCCTGATGTAGCAATAAGAGCCCTTATGTTCTCTTGCGTGTCAAAGAACCTCATCTCTTGCAGCTGAGAAAGTTGGGTGGCATACAATTGCTCCGGTGGCTCTGATTAAAACAATGAAGTCACACTAGTCAGGGAGGGCAGTATAAAAACTAGTTGGACAAAAGACAACAACGTAGTATAAAATCTATTTAGATAATTACAAAACTATGCTAACCATTTGATCTGTTAGGAACAGCCAGGCTACCAGCTGCAAGTCCACCAAACATGGTTGATAACATCTCCAGCCCCATGTTGTTCAACGGTCCAACCAATAAAACCATTCAATACCAATTACCAAAAATGAGCACAAGTTCTGCATGCAATCAAATGGCAATTGCATCATGCAGCAGCCACCTTAGAACCTCATATTTGACCGTTGATTGCTACTCTAAAGATGCATAGGCCCCTCCAAGAGGTTGCACATGTATAAATCAGTTGTATGGATTTAGCTTGAAGGGCTTTAAATTTGGTTATAAGGATTTAAGGCAAAGCCTTTAGTCATAGGTCACATTTTTTTAACACCCATATGACTCTCATTTATGAATTATGATCCACATATAAAGTCAGAACAAAGATCTCAGAGCGCACCACAAAATAGACAAATTTTCTTTTTTAGTCTGAGAAAAAACAAAGTCCCTGCTGATCTAGATTTCACCAAACAAATGCAAAGACCAAGTACAAGGGGAAATCTAATGACATTATAGTAAAGCTATTTGAATTGCCAAATGCTCCAAACAGCTGCAAACCAAACAATATACCAGATGTATGCTTTTTTCCTAGAGCAATTAATCAAGCCCTTGACTTGGAGAAAATGACGTGTGGTATTGACATGCTTACGTGCCTCCATACCCCATGTTCTCCATAAATATCCAGAGTTTTCACATTCTAAGATCAAAATGACTTGTTTAGATGTCATTCCTTCTGGTTCGAGTAATAATAACGATGACAATTCTCTCCATGTTTTGTTTGATATTGATTTTCTTTTTTGCATAAAACAAAGAGGGGAACGAGCAACAACTTGAAGGTTGTACATTCAGGAACTAAAGAATTCAAAATAGCTAGTAATAAGAGGAATTTGTTTTTGGGATTTTCTGAGCACCAAGAGCGGCTACACAAGAAGCTTGCACTTGAGGAGGGAAGGATATTTGCAACTAATGGACAACTTTCTTAACTATTTGTCCTTCAGACTTTACTGTTTCTTTTTGCTAATATGTAAATCACAATAGTATAAGGCTATGGCGTAAAAACATGGTCTATATTTACTTCTAAGATTGTTAGGGGTAAAAAAGACCATGTCCATAAGCCATAAGCCATTTCAAGTATTCTTGAGCCACAGTCGCTGGTGGTTTCAAAGGATAGACGCAGCGAATGCCAATAATATCTTGAAAAATGGATTAAGGAATCTGATTGAGAGATCTACATTGGACCTTACTTCCATCAGTAAGTCATGTTTAACAATAATACTTGAAATGATGTTTTGGTGTATACGTATGTAATGTGCATGACATGCAGGGCACATTGGCAGCTACTACTTTTGTGTCCTAGGCAACATGTTGTTGTTTGGTTGTGTTCGTTGCGTAGGAAACCTGATATGCATATCAAAGCCACAATTAATAGGTTATCTCATAACATATAACTTTTTACAAGCCTTCTTTAATGGTCATCATTGAACATGTTCTTGTTCTATATGCATTGATGTGCTTTTTTAAAATCAATGTAATGACGAAATTAAAGACGACATTGTCTCCTGAAACTAAGGCAGCTGCACCTAAGTGGATTGAAGTTAAGGTTAGTGATATCTACCATGCGTTATTGTTGTCTAGTTATGTCATGTAATTATGTAATGTATAGGATATTCAAATTTTTTCCATATGTAGACTCACGTTCAACTAGGATGTTATGAATGTGGATATTACGTAATGCATTGGATGTGGAATATCATAACCAGCGAGATAAAGAGTGACTGGTCCATGGTATGCATAAACTTGAGTTTCTAACATTGTTGACTGCAATTGGAACTGAATTTTGTTATTTGCAGTACTAACTTTTAAATATTAATACTTGTAGTGGTTTGCTGATGAGACACCGTTGGACATCGACAACATAACAACAATTCGAAAGAAATGGGCAACATATTTTTTAAAGACTGCGTGTAAAAAGGGCTAATCATGGCTTAGGAGTATTGTTTTTTCCTGTATTTGAGACAATTGTTTTGTTATTTTAGTCACCAGCTATGAAATTTTCAGTCATGGTAGTAATACAGTGACCATTCACAATTGGTATAATGGTGATGCGCCCAAACATCGTGGTGTTCTGTTTTTAGTATTACGTACTCATTTTGATTAAATTTTAGTAATATATTGTGATAACCCCGTTGAAGTGCATTGCACCTGAATTTGATTCCCACAGCAACAATTTAGTGCAAATGTTGTACCACGAATCTTCCCACTACAGCAGTTAATTGAACGAATGAAGTGTCGACACTCTTTGCCACTGCACATCAGATGACAACTTCTTCAATGGGTGCCACCGAGTAGCTAGGTACACGCACTTCATCAAAACTTGCATGTCTGTGTGTGTGTGTGTGTCTGTGTGCTGTATTACTGCACTGGATGGTGCACTAGATGGTGCCACTGAGTAGCTAGGTACGCGCACTTCATCAGAACTAGAACTTCATCTCCTGTAGATATTAGTGCACTGCATGGTGTTCAATATGTGTAACTAATGAATATGCTTCTTAAGAATTTTAAAATTCTTTTTGTAGATGCTGGGGCGCTTGTTACATTCGGTTGGGGACTGTATGGCCAGGTGAGTTTGCTGTTGATGAAATTTTGTAATGGTTTCCTATGTTGATCTTCTGCCTACTTTGTGGTGACCATGGATTTCTTGGCCACGGTGGCTTACCCTAAGCCGGATGACAAAATCAGAAGCACCACCTTGAATGTATCTTCTTATTCTTCTTTCACATTTCATGAATTCATTTGTGTACTTGTGCTCTTCACATTGATTGATGGTGGCTTTTCACAGGGTGAAGGAGGTGGCAATGTCGGCAACGCCTTAACCTGCCTTGCTCGCTTGGGCTTAAACCCAAGGCTCATTTCCAAGGTTCCTTTTTTTTTATCATTTTTTTATATAAACTGAGTTAAATTTGTATGCACTATCAGTGTGTGTGTGTGTATATATATATAGAGAGAGAGAGATACTATCAATCAATGAAACAGGTTTGACTTTTAAGGAAATTATTCTATAAGTCAACAAACTCACCTGCGGTGTTTTCTATGCATCGATCAAGAGCAGACTTGTGTCAACCCAGAGTATAACAAGCAAATTTATATAATTGCAGAATATAAACATTGTGACAATACAAGGAAACCACCCTCTGGTTCAAAGCAAATATAAAATTAAAGCACAAATACATATGTAGTCATAAATATAAGTAATCTTCATTTACTGCATTAATTGTGCTTTCATTAATTGTGCAATCATAAATATTATAAGAAACAATTTGCTAATGTTTTAATTGTGAACATTTTGCGTTACTATTTCATTCATCATTAGATTCTCTGTTATAGACATACACTATTTCTGTTCTGACTTCTAAAATTTTACTATCATGATTAAATCGTTTAGCATAAACTGTTTTTGGATTTATTGTGCTTCTCCATCTGAGAAAATGTTACGCATAAAAAGTACTTCCTGTTTCTAGAGATGTTCAAACTAATACAGTGCCAAACCTTGGAAAGGAATGTGGGTATTTCAGTACAGATGATTTATGCATTATTATAACAATAAGCAAATCTAGTGTGCTATGTATGGGCTTCCTTCATAGTTGCAATAAGTAGGACTTACCTTGCATTTGCAATAGGCTGCTTCAATACATACAATAAACTTCTAACAAAACAAGGAATCAAAATTTAAATTATAACAAATACCACACTGGAACAACATTTCCAACTGATATCTCTTGAAATCCAAGTCCCAGTATACCATCAAACTTGGCTGCCAAAAATGTAACACGAGGCTCCCTAGTTGCTTCAATAAATTTTTTATGGGTATCAAAGGCACTATACCAATTACTAATCAACATATTATGAAAGAAGTCCTCTGACACCCTCTATTGAAATAAACATTGATGATTAGTAGTTCAGTATTATTTGCCTGGTTCTTTGCAACTATATCACCAACTCTAACACTGTCGTAGCTAAAGAAACTAGAAATTGCCTTGGTACCATATTGAATTGTAGCTGCAATCCCTATATAATAGGGAAAAAAATATTATCACAGAGAAAGACATCATCTCAGCATCTCTTTTATAGGTCCAGAATAGCAAGTGGGCAAAAATAGAAGAACATATAAACCTTTTGCATCTCCTCTCCAAATCTGCAAAACAACATTCATAGTGTGATTTTCTCCTTCAACAAATCCATAATTAGGAAACATTTTAAGATTTGAAGTAGATTTTTTTCATTACAAATTCCACTAATTTTGGTTTTGATCCTTGTATAATATTTTTGTTTCGGTTTCCATGTTTTCACTCAATTTTCCCAGAAAGATTGCTTGCTAAATTTATCAAGGCAATGGTCCTTGAGAGACCAAAATCGCGTAGCAGTATGAAACTATAAGGACCAATATCCAAGGAAAAGAATTACAAGGATTTTTTCAGGTCAGGCAATAATAAGGATTAAAACTCAAATGAGTCAAATAGGGACCAAAATTAATTTTGCACCATATTTAAATACACACACCAAGAAAAAGGTCTTGTACGTTAAGATGGCAATGCCCTTAGAACCATGTAAATCAGAGATAGAAAATTAAAACTAGCAGCATAAAATTCGTTATTTTTAGTTTGATTTCACTCAAATAATTAATCCAAAAAATTAAACATCCAATTTCCTTCTACTAGTGTTCTATCAATCCCCTTATGTCCATCTCAATTATCTAAAATATTTCCAAATAAAGGTTATCAGTTTGGGCTTCTAAATAAAATGTCAAACTCAGGCCTACAGATATACAATGGTTCCACTAAGTTAAAGAGATCGAGTCTATACTAAACAACATATTATATTAATATCAAGCATACGAAAAGTTTCAGTAAATACACAAGAGCTAAACTACACAACATATATTATTTGAAACTCAAATACAATAGTTCTAATGAAGTCTATGAGTTTGTAAAAAAAAGTTATGCATATATAAATAATTGAACTAGACGTGATGGTACTCAAGTATATAAGAAAGTTTAGGAGAATCAGCGTAATAGCTGGGGTGCTGAAAACAGTAAAAAATATAAATAGGGCTAGCATTATTTTCGTAAAATTGAAAGGAAAAAGGCATACTTAATCAGTGGGTTTGGTACTCTTAGTGAAGTACACAAAATATAGATTGTTAACAGTAGAAGACTATGGAGTTGTTTCACACACACATATATATACACACACGAGAATTGAAGAAATTTCTAAATGATTTCAACTAATATAAACAAAAATAAAAATTGATTGGATCTTACAAAAGTAAATTAGTTTATACTTGGTGTTATGATCCAATTGTTTGATTAACGTTAAAACCATTGGATTTAACCAACTCTTAGTAAAAAAAATGAAATATTTTGTTAGAGTCTTGTTAATAATTTTTTTGGGTAAATAGAGTCTTTAATTTAACCAACACTTAAAAATTTCTTAAATAAATTATGATTGTTTGATTTTAAAAAAAAATTATTGTTAACTTTGAAAAATTACAATAACTACATAATTTTATAAAAATTTTACAATTATATCATAAAATTACTATTTCTTTTAGTCCCTAAATTTTTTTTACTAGTTAACTATTTAACTTTTTTTTACTAGTTAACTATCTCAACTTTTTTCATTCTTACTTTTAGTGTTTAAATAGAGACTAAAAGTAAGGACCACAAAAAATTAAAAGACTAAAATTAGTCAAAAAAATTTCGGGAAGTAAAAAAGGAACTACTAAAACGTTTAGTAACTAAAGAAAATAGTATACCCTTATTTATTTAAAACACCTAAAAAATAAACAATTTTAAAAGAGTAGAAACATGATATGCATTGTACAATGATATCATACAGTTCATACCGTTCAACGTTATACTAACCTAAATAGATGCTCTTGTTGTGTTGCCTCAGCCATAAATAAAAAAAGGAGAGAGAAAAAATAAAGAAGTTAGTGACAAAAAATGAGAGAAATAAAAAAAAAAAAAGTAAAGAAATTTAGAGAAACCAGATGCAAAGGTCCATGTTCAGTACCTAGTACATCACTATGTAGTATATACATCAAAACACAGTTCCTTAGAAACAGCAGAAAAGACGGAATTGAGGAGGACAATATGGACACCAATGTCTAGGTATTTAATAGGTAACTCTCCACTGTATATATCAGTCGAAATACTACTAAAGCATTGTATAAAAAATAATATTAAAGCAAAATTATAATTGTCCGAGATATAATTGAATTCAATTGAAAGTACAAATTAGTTGATGGACTCACCTATCTTTATATTCTGTTGAATCAAATGTAGGCCACTACAATTTGTTACATACTTCATGTAATGTGGTCCGCGGTCCCCCCAAGTTACCAAATGCATAAATCCCAACCCAATAGTTAAAGCATAAATAACACAATACCATGTATAACAGGAAAAATTATAGGAATCTATTATGCAAACCAATAGTGAAAAATCAAAATAACTTGTACAATGCTGCATAATTCATCTCTTCTTTTTCAATCCACAAAACCATTTTCTACATCAACAAAATCAAATTTCATTGTCTCATTCAATGGCTAAAGTCTACATCAGGGGAAGATATGTAAGTGAATTACCGAGTGTGGCACGTGGAGGAGGCGGGGCTTCGCCAAAGATTGCTTTGAGCCTAGCCAGAGGAACCACTACAGAATCAGCGGAGGCTTCAACATAAGGCTACTGTTTCCAGTCCCACAATGTCTTTCTAATGGACTTGTTGGATTTGGTAAGAGACTCCTTCTCATCCTGTAGAGCTTCAATGCTCTTTTTCTGATTCATAGATCTTACGTCGAGTGTTGCAAACGAAGCAAGCAGACAAACATTGATCACTGCGTTGCTGTTTACAGCTCTGGTAGCTATGTTTTATGAAATATGACTCAATCTTAACTACACAAGACCTATGTTATCATATGATACAAAAACACCTCATAAGAACACTATCAAAATTACTTATGATGTTCAAGCATTTTCATTAGTCCCAAATAAAGGTGATCCTTGGGGGTTTGAGTAGATGGTAAAACCGTTTCACCACTACACCAACATCTCCACTGTCCCAACTGCCAACTGTCAATATGAGTCAGCGTATCCCACAAATAACATTATTAGCTAGCATGCACTCAAAGCCAGATAAAACAATAGGTAACGAGACGTGAAAAAGAGTGTTATAACTAGCACAACTGATACTGCCACACAAAAGTCACACTGCAGTGTACTAGTTGTTGGATCTTCATTTATTTGATCACTCAATGCAAAAGTTCAATGACCAAATAGATAGTCTTTTCTTTTTCATGAAAATAAAATAAAAAATAAAGTATAGGTCGATAACATAACAGGCCAAATTTTTGTGACATAACAGCATAGGGACAAATTCAATCAAAGTAAAAATCAGCACGAGTATATCAGTATATGTATCCTGTCACAAATATAAATTATCGGTCAAAGAAAGCACATGAATTTTCCTTTGATTAATCACAAAACATAGCACAGGAAATCAAATCAGTAAAAAGAGTAGTTATGGAAAAATATTAGTTTGCAAATTAGAAGGACACTCACACCAAAGATTTTCCTATGAAGATAATCGAAGGAACAACAAGTGCAGCGAAAATGTAAAAAGGCAATGTGAACCTGCTTGAAGAAATTTAGTGAACAATAAGTGATTACAATGAGAAAATATATAAATGTAGTTGCTCTGTAGCAGGGATATGGTATACTAATCATAATATTTGTATGCATACCTTCAAACCACGAGCCACGTTATGGGCAATATTCATTAGATCTCAATTTCCAAAAAGTTCACATGTTCTCTTGTCAACACTTGCTTGCTTCAGGAGAAACTTGACAAGCTATTGCACCAGAATAAAGATATCAATCAAATGAATGTTTGCTCCAAGAAGGGCATATTTCAGTTTTTAAGTGCCTGGAAAGTGAGAATGGAATTTAAATTTCAATTCAAGATAGCATATTTTAATTTTAAAATACATTTACATGCAAGAAGAACAATAATAGATAGTGAATGCCAACAAAAATTAATTAAATAGTGCACCCCAAATCAAATAAAGCTAATTAAATAGATAGATATGCTTGCTTTACTTGAAATTTAAAACCTAACAAGGAGTAGTATTTATAGTAGTAATTAAGATTACGCCAATAGGAAACATATATTGACATGTGGATCGGTTTGTTATCTTCCTATTCCTTCTAAAATTCAGTTTAGTACTAGGCCCCTTATTCCTAGCAAAAGCATAGGAAGAAATAAATCATTACCATCTATCTGCAAAAACCAATTATGATATTATAAAAGCAGATATTACACACTAAAATTTCTATTTGCTAATACTTACCTGCTATGCTACAATGACATTTTCAAAAGCACTATACAAGCTTTCTTTTGTCATAGCCCCAACAATAAGAATTTGAAGTTGATACTCTACCCTGTGTACACCACACGTACTGATACTAAGCAATAATATTTTGTTGAAATAGGTAGCTCAAAATTTAATAGCTAATTAGTGGATTCATTTAAAAATAGTTTCATAAATATTAAGGATATTCCAAAAATATTGTCCAGGAAGAACAACTTCTGATATATATAACTATTAAGTAGTTCCAAAACACAAATGGCATGAAAAAAATGAGGAAAGACTAGAGGCTTTCTTTGACACAAGTTGCAAACTATGGAATATAACCCAAAAGGTTATCTAAACCATATACAAATACAGACACACATGCATAAACAGATACATTTTAAAGGAACATCTAAATCAGTTTTCAAAGTTTACCTTTTTTTAAAGAGTAAATTTTATTAGAAGGAAAGAATGAAATAGGAGGAGAAGAATAAGCCATCCTATGCCATCAAAACTGATTCCAGCATGAATGAGATAAGGTCATCTGCATCAACACCTCTATCCTGCATCAAATTGGATGATGAAGAGCACTAGAAAACAAATGAAAAAAAAATTATTAAAAAAAAGTTAGAGCTACCTCAGAATTAGAGATATATTCTCTGATAATGTACCAAAGTTGTGCATTTGTATCCATCAGCTATAATTCACAAGGAACAATCTTTATATTTAGGAGAATGCACTATACATTAAATACAATTGGCTTATAAATACTTTGACACATACCAAAAACTGGAAACCACTTTCAGTTAATTTTGGAGCTTCTTTGTCTCTGTATTGCACATGAGAAAATTATATCCCAGCGGAGGAGGCACGAAACCTATACATGAGGGTTCGGAGCGCGCCGCGCGCAAGGCGGTGGACTCCTTCGATCGGATTTTCCACCACGCGAAGCGCACCAGCGTCGCTGCCGCAGTCCTCTGGTAGTCGCTGCGCTCGGTGCTATCCTCGGCGAACCACGAGGTCCGCTCTGGCTTCGAGATTCGTATCATGGCACTTCTCGCGGACATCGCCGCAGCGAACTCCGCCCGCAGGGCCACGATCGTCGGGCAGGAGGCTGCGTCGTCATGGACTGATTGCTGGAGTCAGTGGCGGCGGCGGCACCCAGGCGGAGTACGCGAGGGCACTAGCGTATCTGATTGCGGACCCTAACGTGTCTATGGCGGTTCTTGGGAGACCTCATGCAGTTTTGAGTCTTCTGAGGTTCATCTTCTCGTCCCAACAGTGGCAGGTGTGGTTGAGTTTCTTGAAGGAGATGGTGGGCTTTTGGGCTCCCTCATCTCCCGCAGCGCCATGATGAAGCAGCTGAGGTGACAACGAATGCGAGAATGAGAGAGATAGAGTGGTACACTGGCCAATAAAGAGAGAAAGAGAAAGCCGTAAATTATATTAATTAAAAATAGTAAGCATTTAAGATGGGTTTTCCGAAAACCGTCTTTCTTTTGAAGCATTCCAAGGCGGTTTTCAAAAACCGTTTTTAAAATATTACCAATATTTACAAATTTGCACAACTACAAAAAGCAGATTCTACATCGGTCAAAGTAAGCTATCTACGTCGGGCCCCCCACCGTCTTTTTTACAGATGTCGTTGTAAGTCGACAACAACGACATCGGTCAGCCCCACCACCGTCTTTGTAATGTCAAAAGACAACGTCAGTGCGCAATTAACAATAGTCGTTATATAACATAAGTCAACGACGCACTTACCGGAGCACCGTCGTTGTTCGGATCCATTTCAACGTCGGGTATCAAAGGGGCCCATCGCTTTTTAAAATTTCAACGTCGGGGTCATGTACACCCGTCGTTGTTGAAGGAAGCTATAAAGACATGTCGTGGAACGACCGTCGTTGTTGAAGAACGCTATAAAGATGGGTCTCGTAACGACCGTCATTGTTCTAGTTCCCCTGCTCACAAAACTTGGGTTATACCATTCATGCAGAAAGTATAATTATATTTGGAAATAAACTAAAATAAACTATATGGGAAAAATAAACATAAAGTGTAATTTGGGTTATACCAATTTATCCATTAGTTGCAAGATCAGCTTATTTTTACTCTTGATTCCCTGAAAATCACAAAATGCAGTTAATCTAATTGCAGTATAATGTCAACAAGATATCCAGGAAGCAAAACACCCAACAGAACATGTTATAAAATTTCATACCTGATGAGAGAACACTATATCAACAATCTTCAATAGATCTTCAATATATCAACAATCACATCAGCCTAGACATCAAGGGAAAGGGACATGAATCTTATAGAAAAGTAAAAGATAAAGAAAACATCTTTTATATTAAAAGAGCTATTTAGTTCCTGATTTAGATTTTGTTGCATCATAAACCAATCATTTGTACATTGGAATGAACAGGCAAAAAAAGAAAACTAAAATGTGTTGATCAGTTTTTATATACACCACCCCAAGACAATAAAGAAATCATTTGTTTTAGAGAAAGAAAAAATATATAATGATCTATCAGAATGTTGTAAAAACCAGAAATAGTAATGCAGAAAAACAATGTTTCAAAGATTCTTGTAAGTTTTAACATCACCCAGAAAAAAACTACTTTGGAGGGTAGAAATCATAAAAGGTCATAACAGATTTACCCACATAATATTAGTACAAGCAGTTGAATAATCATAATAACCTGAATATTATCGCTAAATAATTCTTCAACAGAAAGATACTCATCAAATAGGAATTGAACAATTATATGGGCATGGCTCTCTCTTCCACCCTCATCAATGTTAATGAATCAAGGTGAAGAATTTACTCACTTCATCAATATTGTGGTCATACCCAGAAAGAATCATCCGTGCAACATTTAAGCTTGCAACGCATTTATGATGAACTTTACCAGAAATTGCAGTAGGATGTCCCAGAACTGGGAAGCTCCCAGTGAAGGGTTCTGCCTTTCTTATAGCTGAAGGATCATCCAGATGAAGCCTTGCTATAAGTTCACCAGCCTACAAACAGTGATACTATTTTATTATCTCTTTCAATATGAACACCTGTACTTCCAATGTGGAATGCAATGCTACATACCTGCATTGCTTGACCTTCAGACATTTTGAAATGAATAATCCCAGATGCAAGCGAAAGAAGAGGCATGCACATTTTCATGACCTCAACTTCAGCATACGGTGTGTCAGCATCAACATGACTATCATCTGCAACCAAATATCTTAGAAGCTTACCTCATCTGCAACCAAATATCTCAGAATAGGTTTAGAAACTTACCTCAGCCACAAAAGAAATAGTTAAGGTTAAAATGAACTCATTTCACCTGAAGCAAGCAAGTCCTTCCATGTATTAGAAGGCGAGTTCCAGCTGCTTCTTCCTCTGCATATATTACATGACTGTTTCCATCCAATTGTAACAATTGGCAATTGCTAGTTAATAACTCAAGAATCAGATATAGAACAACAGACCAGTTATAAAATAGTGATGTTATGGATAAAATACCACTGTGTTAGCTAAATTGGAATAAAGTTATAGATGCAGCACAATAATATTCAAGTTTATAACTAGCATGAATTAAAAAGATTCACTTTAGGCACACATCATTTCTATCTAGATTGACCAACCACAGACTATCCATACTAAAGAATTATCAAATGCTTTAATAAATCTCTCTCCATATATGGTTTGATCAGAGTCTGAACTGTACTTGGACATCATGTGGTGATAGTACTCTCCAAGACCTGTTAAAAAAGAATATAGTGAAACTAATTAGCTTATAATTATACTTGAAGTCACAGAGGTGCAATCACAATGAGAGACACAATTGCAGAGGCTATTATGTACAAACTCACGACTTGAGATCGACACTTGAAGTATCAAACTCACATAGCCACACAGAGATGGGAGGCATGGTGTGTGAACCTCAAGGAAAATAGGGAATAGGGATTGGTCATAGAACAAAACAAATACAAAATTATTTTTTTTTAATTTTTAAATAGGAATATTTCTTTGCTAGATATAAAAAATTTATAAATATAATAATTTTTAAGTTATTAATTATTATTGTATAAATAGTTAGTTTAAGATCCAATTAATTATTACATCTTAAAAATATAGAAATAATAAAAATAATAATTATATTTATGTTCACCCAATAAATTATTTATATTTTATTTTAATTTGAATATATTGTAATTTTGAATCAAAATATATTAATGTTATTAATTAATCCAAATAATAATATATATTACTCCTAATTGATTTAAATTAATTAAATATTTAATAAAAGAAATAATTGAGTATTTCACATTGAATATTTTTATGTTTATATTTAAAATATTGTTTTACTTACTAAACTATAATGAGTTGGGGGATATCCGTCTTAAACTGGTATTTTACCACACTTAATAGAATTGTGAATTTTTCCTTAAAAATTAGAATTATCTATTTTAAGATATAAATCAATCAAATTAACATTAAATTTTTTGTTAATTTATGATGCAAATAAAAGATATTTCTATTTGTTTTTAAATTTTGAAATTTTTTCCATTGATATCAACTTTTTTTTTACTCAATTTACAAATCAAATTATTTAATTATTGATACATTTAATTACCTCAATTATATATGTCACAATTGGGATTGTGACAGATGGCACCAAAATAATTAACAAATGGAGTCGTCACAAACTAACATTTTAGTTTGAGGAAAAACATTGAAAAATCCTTTCAAAAATAACCTTTGAAACCAAAGATAGGTTAGGAACATGTATAGGAAAGGTATTACTACTCTACAAGGCTTCTTAAAAATGATACCTATATATAATTAAGGGTACAAAATTATATAATTTTATAAATATTTATTTTACTCCAAAAGAAGATATTTTTTATTTTGATTACTAACTTTTAATTACACATTTAACTTTTTAGATGCTCAAGGATTCAAGCTAACAAATGCTATTTATTAAGGATAAAATTGCTATTCATTAATGCTATTAATTGTTGCATAGGCAAATAAAATATATTAAAAATAACTCTATGCACAAAAATTTTAGATAATAAATAATTATTCTATAAACTTAATTTTATGATTTGCATAACATTAAAGATAAAATTATTACTCAATTAATGTTATAAATCATTGGATGAGTTCAAAGGATTATTTTTATTTGAATCCAAGATACCATGTACATGCGATAAAATTAAAGGACAGTAAAATAAAAAGATGAAATTAGTAACTATGATGATCAAAACCTGGAAATAAAACAATGACTATTTAATGCCCTTTTATTAAAGAAAAAATCTTGAAGCCAAAACAAGCCTTTTTAATATCTTAACATGCTAACCATACATAAAAGGAAAATGTACAAGGTCATCTACGCATATACTCAATAAGGAAAGAAAAGTAATAACATGAAAGAAAAATAAAAAAGAACCGCAACATTCAACAATATTTAAAATGAAAGCTACATTTGTTATTGGCTAAGCATAGTAACGTAGAACGAAAATAAAAATCAAATTTAACAGCAAAACATATTCGGATACGTGAAATAAATGAGAAGACAAGAAAAGAGAAATTGCAGTGAAAAAATAAAAACCACTTTACTTTTATGGTACATGAATCTATATCTTTCTCAAAATTGTTGTATGATGATCAACCACAGAGTAGAGCTTTTGACTCCTTGATGGCAACAACGATGGATTCTGAGTCCTTTTTTTCCCCTTAATTTCCACTGAGTGCAAGTGGGTTTCTTTTATAACCCAGGAACAATTTAATCTTCAAGTAATCAATTCCACTATCCCATGATCTTTTTGTTTTTAGGCTTGTGGCTTTGATGACTATTATCTTTTAATAACTGTTTTATTTTTTATTTTTTTCAGTTGAGTGACTCTTACTCCTATTTACTTGTAGATGTTTCTAATGAGATCTCGGAACCGTCACATATTTTCTAATTTTTTTCTCCTTTTTTTCTTTTTAAAAACAAATTTTATAAGAAAATAAAATAAATGTATCCGATAAAATTAGGTATTCACAGTATATATTTATTATTTTCACATATTTTTATTGAGGCCTGATTGGGTGTGTTGTTATGTATTTTATGTATCTCTTGCTCTTTTGTAACTCTTTCACTAAACCTATTTAATTACTAAATATTTGTAAATTAACTGATTAATTACAATTTAATTATAATTACAATCAATTTCCTGTATTATACAAATCTATTAATTACATTTATTCATTTAAAATTTTCTATTTACTTTAGTTTAAAATAATCTTAATAATTAAC
This sequence comes from Glycine max, assembly GCF_000004515.6. Taxonomy (NCBI): domain Eukaryota; kingdom Viridiplantae; phylum Streptophyta; class Magnoliopsida; order Fabales; family Fabaceae; genus Glycine; species Glycine max. The sequence goes on along the minus strand of NC_038246.2, from coordinate 25,170,858 downwards.
TTTTTTTTTAATATATGTCATAATGGATATAATTTACAACACGTGTAATAAATAAGGAAATATTGTGTACTAATTTACATTGAATAAAAAAATCTCAATCCTAATATAAATGGATTTTTTTTTCCAAATTATGAGTTTCCCGAGTAAAAAGCGTATGAAAATGATCACATTGGCTTATAGCCTAGTTTAGAATAGCGTAATAAGAGCGATTTTTTTTTTAAATAGAATAACTAAATATTTTTATTTTAAAATGAAATAACTAAAATTGTATATTGAATAAAATAAGAAACAAAAATTACAGTTTATTTAAAATTATGTATAAAATATTTATAGGAATTTCATATTCATTATTGTATTTAGTTTTTTTATTACTTGCATACATTTATAAACAATTAAAATAATAATAATAACACCATTACTACAAAGTTAGTATTCTATGACCATTGAAAAGACCATACAACGGTGTTGTATGATCGTCTTTAAAATTAACGTCATTAAAAGTTAAACACTTTCGACGACGATTTTGGAAACACCGTTGTAGAAAAACCCTACTTTCGTAAATGATGTTGATATGAGTACCGTCTTCGATGACATACTTTCTAGGACATTGCTGACGTCAACTCCATCTTCAAATGCGTGTGCTTTCTAAGATGGTGCTTACGTCAGCACCATCTTCTAAAGCTTAATGTTTTTTTTTTCTGGTTTTCACATTTCCTCAAGATTATTTCTTATTTCACATTTACTTTGTGTTTAAACAATGGTCAGCTTCCTTTAAAATGTGCACATTAGAGATGAACATGGTAGATAAATAAAACTAAACAAGGTAGATAAATAAAACTAAACAATATAAAACTAAACAAATAAATACGGCATATCCCAGATAAATACACTAACCAATATAAAAATATTCCCCATTAGTCTAGAAGCAAGTTTAATATTAAAAGTCTATATTTACTACCTCGAAGTAAATTTATGTAGGGATGAATACCGACAGTGCTAACCATATAAACAACGTTAAGAAAATCATTGGCTTTCTCATCCATGGATGTAAACAAATTAAGAAATATATAAGAATATCATGTTGTTTGGATATTAACTATATTATTGAGGAAAACACGAATATATAGTGAAATAAAACACGACTATATAATCAACGAGTACATTTCAAGTAAATGGATTACAATAATTAAAACTTGATTTATAGATTAGCCCATACAGGAAAAACGCAATTTATAATCATTGAGAAAAATATGACTGCCTATGCTTATGGAGCTGCTAATAGATCAAGCCTGCCTTTCATTTTTTGTAACATAAACCTTCAACGGCCTCTGTCATGACCCTTAACAGTCCCCTTTGGTCTATCATAAATAAATGGTTGACAATAGATTTTTTATTGAAACCATTAGTGATGAATGGTGGAATGGAAAAAAAAAAAAAATACCTCATTATTATTGCAAGGATGCACCTGCTCAATATTATGTTTCTTCAATTGGGGCCCAAATCCTCCTGACAAAGCAAATTGTCGCAAGGTCTCTGGCCATGTTCACGGATTTAAATGGCGCAGCCAATTTCTTATATCAAAACCCCACGGATAGGCCTGACAATAGATCCCAAACAAGTTTATTTGGGTTGAGAAGGAAAGAACAAAACAAATAATATATTTAAAAACTCGAGGAATGAAAAAAATTACTCACCCCTTCAACCTGTGGATGCCCCCCACCAGAGTTTGTAACACTGTGTTGGTTACATCTTCACCCAGTAGAGGGTGTTCTTGCAACATCTTCAATAACTTTTATAATTTGATGTTAGCAGTGCAATATGAATCTCACCTAACAACCTTGGGTCCTGCATTATTAAGAGAGCAAATATAGATCCATCATCACAAAGAACTGTTAGAAACATGCTAGTATGTCAAGGCTCATTGTAATATCTAGGTTTAGTGCATAAAGTAAATATGGTAATCAGCAAAACTGAATCTTCGTATTTAATATATTGATTAGATAAATATTGAGTCCATGGTGTAGTTGAGTTGATACACATGATGTTCAGCATAAGCTTCTCTTTTCTATCTCTACCAGAAATCATAAGTTCAACGAATAATTTTAGGACAAACAAGACCTGGCACAAACATACAAGTGGAGAAAAGTATACTTACACGATCATGAAAAGGTTTTATAAGTTCATCCAAGGTAAATGGCCATATTCCAAGAACATCAGCAAAGGTAATCAAGAACCTCTAAACCTAAATACAAAGCATTTATATTCATCACAGTTGAGAGAAAATTCAGTAAACCACATATAGTTACTAAATGCAATAAAAAGAATTAATTTTACATTTTGAAAATATTGGTATAGTTTAATAGCTTTAATTAATGGTCTTTTAGAAAAAATAGTTGTAATTAACGTGACAATAAATATCTTCACATGAAAAACTAAGCACAATTACAGGCTCAATCCGGGTATTTGATTGATCGGTGGAGCAGAGAGAACACAAATGACAAGAAAATTTCCCAAGTGGTGAATGAGCAGGTCACATGGTTCAATAACAATACATTCCAAGAGAAAGCAAGACCATGCAGAAAATAAAATGAGTCATTTATCACAAGATACAATAATGCACAATCAGAAACATATTTCAACCAACCATAACTAGGTTGCAAATTTTATATTGGTGAAGGGAGATAGTTTTTCACAACTTTGGTTACCCTCACGGACATTAATTTTTTATATCAAGTGCAGTGATTTTTTTATTAGTTATAAAAGTAACACAAGTAAATGCCAATTCGTTGATGTCTCTCAATTCACTACACAAATATGTTGTTACCTTGCTACAATTGTAAAGAAAAGGCACAATTTGTAAAAAGTCTAAATTTTAACCCTGAACAAAGAAGTTCAGACAAAGGTTTTATGTTTAGAAGCTGAGCAGATCAGCATGAGCAAAATGTCACAAAACAAATTCTAATTCGAGCACATCAATTACCAAGCTGCACAATCTTAAGCAAGCAGATCTAAGATAGCAAATCGAAATAAGCAGAAAAATTAAGCAAAATATCTAATAATTACCTTGAGGATCACCGTCATTCTCTCCTGAAGCAGACGGAAAAAGATGATTCTGCCTACCTTGCTGTGACAAAAGATTTAGACCAGGTATATGACCTCAAATTCCGTACATTCAGATGCAGATTTATTCCCATTGAGGAAAAATATTCCATTAGATAATAAAGTCCTAGAATCTGGAACACCATCAAGAGAACTATAGTGGATAGAGGGAGCAACTCTCTCATATGTCTCATTTCTAACAGATGGCTTCTCTTGAATAAATTGATATTCATGGAGAGCCCTTGAAACATCCTAGATAATGAACTTTTCAGCCAAGCCATAAAGATGCATATAAATATGTTTTTCACCTAGATAAGGTATATAATTACAAAAACAAAGGAGATAAACAAAGATATAGATAAAATACAATATTTAACTAGTAGCATGCTTGGTACAATATTTAATCAGGAACAAAAAAAAGTGATTATTTCTATAAAGTAAGCTGAACCAAACAAAGTGAGTACAAACCACAATTGTAACCTAATGACTTTTAAAGTAGTACTACATTATTCAAAAGATTTCTTTAAAACTATGAAACTGCAGTAAGAGGGAACGAATAAAAGAAATATAACCTTGTCCAGTTGTTCATAAATTTTTGCCTCAAAAGGCCTTCCACATTGCGTGTGTAGCCCCATTGTCACCATCCCTAGAATAAATATTTTAAGAGCTCAAAAGTGGTTATTGGCTGCAAAAAAAGACTTCAATTAACCAAATTTATTCAAAACTATCACTAAGCAAATTTCTCTCATGTACAACATTGACAAAAATGTGTTCTACTTCTATGTGGCTATTCCAATTTCCAAATTCAGTTTCTAAAACTTTGAAGAGCTTGAGTGAATAGTGACCTTAAAAATTCATATTTTCAGAGCCAAAAAGCAGTGAGTTATGGCACTCTATTACTTACAACAAAAAAATGGAAAATACTTGTTATCAAAAGGGAGATAATAATTTGAATGCCAAATAACTGATGTAGTTGAACTCTGTTTAGCAGGGTCTTCTCTGGCATTTTGCTAATCTACAGTTGTTGCTTGCACGACTTCAGAACCTACACCTCAAAAAAAGAGACTCAGCAAATAAATTTTTATCATGATCAAAAGTCAAAACAATATAATGTATCAGGTGTCAACGCAGCAACTCTTGTTCATGTAATACGGTACTTAAGCCATTCTGATATAGGATTTCAGCATTTTGCTTAAAGGCAACAACAACTTAGCAATAACTCTATCCAATCATGATCCATGTCGTAAAGGTTCAACCAAGTTTTAACTTGTTCGTAGGTTATTAATTGCCTAACACAAGCTAGGAATCAATTATGTAATAAAGAGGAATTGACAATCAAACAGAGGACTGCAAAGGGGAAGAAATCATCAAACAAACTATGGAGTATGGAATCTGTTTCGTAGCACACAATGAAGATTAACGTAGGTAGTTAATCTATAAAAAAAAGTAAGCAGGAAAATCATGCAAATCATGGGAATTAAGAAACAACGATCACAAGTTTCATGTCAATTAGAATTGTTACCTTCCAAAGTTTTTAATGATTCCAATCACAGTGCGGTTGTTACGGTGTCAAGTGGTGTAGTAGCACAAAGTGGAAGAGCTTCACTTTCTTTTTGTATTGGTAATGGTGTGAGAAAAGACATGACCAGTGCCTCTGTACACATTGCAGACTCGTGTACCAATGAAGAAACACATTTAGGCACCAATAATGAAAAACTCGAAACACAAGCAAAAATGATTATGAGGTACCTTTTTAGTATGAGTTTCACTTTAGAAGAATAAACTTGCCCATGATGAATCCACACCTCATATTAGACCCATGATGAAATCTGCATGTTTCCCAACACCTGCAAAATTTGGAAGTTTGCTTCCAAAAAAACACATATCCTACCCCCGAAAACACTGATTCCAAGTACAAGCCATTGGCTCAATGTTTTGGTGCATACCAAAATAAAATGAACAAATATCTATTTTTATTCGCAGATAATAGTCATTACAGCAGCAAAATTGTTTATAACACTTAAAAAAAATACATGAAAAATACCAAAGTGGTTGTTTGCATCTCTTCTAAAGCTTTCTACATTGGATGCTTCTAAGTCCTAAAAAAAATGCAGCCCATTTTTTCCGTAATGTTGTCATGGTCTCGATGTCTAGTGGCATGCCATCACCAAATCACTACACATTATAAAAAAACAAGGAATTAGAGAATTTCATTTAATAAAGGAATAAAACATCAAGATTTCCTGTCAATCTTTTGGGGATAGAAAATTTACCATCATCCAATCATTCTTCAACTCCCTGTTGATTATGTTCCACATCCAATGCATGACATAATAGTCACACTCATAGCCTCCGCTTTGAATATGACTCTACATTCAATGGGAAAAATAATTCAATGTTACAATTAAGATGTTTAATAACACTATCATTTGCAAACATTGTTTAATTGTATGACTAACCTTCACTTCAATCCACTAGGGTGTAGTTTGTTCAATTCTTCCGTCAGAAGTCGTCTTTAATGTCTTAAATGCATTGCATTGAAAAATTAATATGATATAAATGTGGGGAACAATATTTATGTATCCATGTTTAAAATACATTGAATGATTTAAAATTTATTACTTAACTTGTTAATTGCAGCTTTTATATGAACATCAGGCTTTTTACGCAACGAGCAAAACCACACCACAACATTGTTTGTAGGACACAAAACAACCACCTGCTAATGGGCCCTGCAATTGACACAATAGTTACGTATGACTGACACAAACATTCTTTATAAGGATACTATAAATATACTTTACTTACTGGTTCAAATAAGCTTCTAGGTAGACCTCTCGGTGCGATTCCTTAAGCCATTTTTCTATGTAATCTTGACATTGTCCACGTCTATCCTGTGCATTTTGTATTGACTGAGGCTTAAGAAATTCATACACCGATCCATGACCCAAGCTATTACTCCACTCATCCATATACCTAAATGGGGACATTTCAAAAAATAAATTAACATCATGTATATAAAGAACCAATTTGCAATTAAATAGTCAATGGCATGAATTTTACTTACATGGTCCACAACTGTAGTATAGCTATGTTCAAACATTTGTCGCCTGATATTATTTCAGTGACATCAACATATGTTATGAACAAGGGTGCATCTACATTTGGAATCCCAAATTTACTAACATCCCACATTAACTAAATAGGCTTGTCAGAAATGTCAACCAGGCTCCTAATCAACTCATGCAAGGGGTCATCTCCAGCAACATCATTCACCCGTTGAACAGCTTGCGTCACTTTATTTCGAGTAATGCTTGAATCCTATATGATGCAAAAAAAAATAATTAAACTAATGTCAATAAGTAATTTATATATATGTACAAATTTATTAATCTGGAATACAACAAAGCTAAAATACCTCATATGATACTAGTTTTACAAGATGTATTGGCCATGTAATGAATGTGTCAAGGGTCTGCCTGACGTACTGAATTTAGGATGTTGGCAACGGGACTTCAGCGTCACCGTCAATAACTTTTTCAACACTGACCCTTACGTCATCATCTACATAAGCCACACCGAGTATGGTAGAGCCTCCCTCATATATTTTTCCCAAGGCCACCAACTGTGTAGAATGTTGATGTTGGACATACAACCCCATAGTCGATATGACATGAGCAACATGTTCTTCCCCAAATGGGTTCACACCAGTTTCAACATTGCTCCCCTTTGTGCTCACTCGTGCACCTAACACATGTATATCTGCCTCAATAGGTACTGAGAACTGCGATCCCTTTTGCGACATCTCAATTATGATGGCGTCCTTCAACTCTTGTTTCAATATCTCTAGACTTTGTTTGTTTTCTTCTTCAAATTCATTCCTCCACTCTTCCTTAAGGCTTCCTATGATTTCAGCCACCTGTTGTTGGCTGATAGATGTGGATGAGCTACTGGAGGCTGTGACACCCTCTACCCCTCACATATATACTAATAAAGGAATAAAATTCAAATATTAATTAAAAGTACTTTTAAAAAAAAATTGACACAAGTCTTTCAAAGGGGAAAAAGGATTACATTCATTTTCTTCTACATCATATTAAAACTTGTCCAAATAAATAATAAAGTAGTCTCGACTCAAACAAGATCGTCTAAGCTTCATACAATTAATATAGAGTCTACATCCTAATGTCACATCCTATCAGAGCGTTGTGTTCCCGTGTCCTCTAGCATGAGGTTCTTCATAGTCATCCACCTATTCATCTGCTCCCCGAACACAAGTTCAAGATCATCACAGGATCCAAACACAATAACACACAGGGAGTGAGTTATCACATTCCTAGCTAATAGAGAAACAAGACAATTAAATATACATATTATATAAATGAGATACCACTTGCTTAAACATAGCTCACGTAATTTTACCACTTTGTCATTCAACATTCACTTTTCAATCATCAATCACATTACACAAAATCCCACACTCCGATCAAGATATAATAACACATCAATTTCATAATAAATAATTAGCAAGCGTATGCAACAGTTATGCTAAGACTCAATCCTATATGCAATATGGTACCATGTCAGTGAAAAACCACCCTAGGGCGCTTAGGAGTACATAACAAGACACACCACATAATGGGTTTGTCAGGTCACTCTCACTAAGTAAGATCATAGGGAGACCAGTCAGGGTCACGATGTTTTGTGAGAATGCTCCAACCATATGGGATCAGCATAGGCTTAAAGGAGCACTCAAACCGGTGACCCCCAAGGCCTACACTCCGAAGAGTCCGTCAGGGCCTCTCCCTCCTGATTCAGGTCCAACCCCTAAAATCATTTAGCACACAGACTCTATCTATGAACTGTACAAAACACACGACTCCTCAATTATTCTCAAAATAGTTTTAACTCGTCGCCCTTTAAAGGTCTTAGCATTAACTCGTCGCCCTTAAAGGGACTTAACATTAACTCGTCGCCCTAAAAAGGACTTAACATTAACTTGTCGCCCTTAAAGGGACTTATAGTCGTGTGATTGTACAATTCATAGTTTATAACTCAATGCACACAACATCTCAATCACGTGCATACTCAGTTTATCACATACACTTGATCTCAATCACAATGGTATAATCTCAATAACAATACTATAATCTCAAAGCAACATGTTATTCCACAATTCATCAGATATTTCATTCATAGACACTGTTCATGAATTATACAATACTCACGACCTCACACTCGTGTTTTCAAACACGTTTAACACATTGCGCTACAATTTAACAATGGTTCCTAAATAGGAAACCTACAATTTCTCTTTAACACTGCGCATCAACACTTCTTTTCAATATCAACACTGGTCGGGTTATTGTACAATTCACAGCTCACAATGTAATCATTGTCACATAAGTGTTAAACACACACACTTATTTGCAACCAAATATTATTCCCACAATTTAACATCTCATAACTCATATACACATCACACAATAATCATATTTGCATGACACAAAACATATATATATATATATATATATATATATATATATATATATAATAATATATATATATTGAGAGAGAGAGAAAGAGTAAATCAAGCTACATTATTTTCAATCAAAAGAGTTTTATAATAATTAATTTAATGTTACATCAAAAGAAATTATCACTGGGCATTAACCTTACAATTTTATTTAATTTATTATTTTAGTATTACAATAAATATATACACACAACATGTTGATCATGATTGTGGAAAAATATAGAATAAGGTAATAATTCATATAAAATAAGTCATTAAAAATAATATTTTAAATAAGTCACTTTCTCTAACATCAATGTTTAAAATTTTTAGAAGCTGGGAAGTGGATTATTGCCACAATAATGTGCTAACCTTGTCAAGTAGTACATATATGAGATGCAGTGATATTCAACACCATATTTTGCTTCTCCTGGTCATGAATGAATTTCAAGAGCTTTGCAAGTTCATGAATTATATTTATTCTCTGAAGCCAAATCAAGTTATCTGCCTCAGCAAAGTAATTAAGTAAATCATTTATCTTTGTTTCCTATCATATATCAAGAATTCAAGGACCAAAATAATTATTGTGAGGAAGCCATCGAAGCGTTCAAAATGCTAAACCCTAACTACCGCAAGAAGAAAAGGGAGGAAATGGGACTCACCGAGGAAGAGTTCTACGCGAAGCTTTCATCCAACTTCGATCCATGTTTTTCATTTGCTATAACACTTTATCAAGTTATCTAACATGCATGTAAACCTCACTTTTTTTTTATTAAAAGTGTGGTCCTATCGGGAAGACTTTTTTTATAGTAGATTCAATACTACAAGTTAATTGTCTTTTCTAAATTTGTCAAAATTTTGGCAGCATTTCACCTAAGTCCCCAAGTACACGAGACGCAAGTGGTGGCATGTCATCATTCACCATATTCAAGTATGCACTCGGAGAACAAAGTGAAATGAACTATACCGAAATGTTGACAAATTTAAGAAAACACAATTAACCTATACGTATTAATCTACTATAAAAAAAAATGAGTCTTCCCAAACTGTCCAAACGGACAATTCAAGATTGAATACCTCGATTAATGCAAACTTTCCGTATTAATCTTTGTATACAATCTCAAACGAGAAACTAAGGTTCACTCTCAATGCACATAATTGATTATATAATACAAAATAATCATTATAAAGAACCATGTAATTATCATTGGTGTGAGACAAATAAATACATACCTCAAAAATACGGTCAATAACAACAACTACGCGTGGGATCAGAGTAGTGGCAAACCAAACATAGTAGTCTAAATTGAAGTCCTAAGTAGGTGGGACAAAAGTTGACTTCCTATGTTTTTGTGTCAAGCTAGTACCTACAACCAAAAAACACATTCTCAAATATTCAAACACATTATCAATAGAAATGAAGTGTGTGTAGTGCAATGCAATGATGTAACATAAATATAAAGGAAGAATATTAAGCATGCTATAGGGGTTTATTGTGTGGTAATTCTCAGGAACTGAATTATTAACCTACTTTATTGTCATCATTTAAATGCTTAATAGAAATTTGTTATAAGAAAGTATAAAGGAATAATATTAGGCATGCTATAAGGGATTCATATTATCTTTCTCTAAAGGAAGGAACCTTGTAAAATCTCTGTTGGGACACTGACTTGTGTTTGCAATACTGTGTGGTATATTGTGTTGACTTTACATGTATTTGAGTCAAGAAGTTAATTTTTGGATGAAAATTTATGACTTTGTTCTTCTTGCGTGATCTTTTCTATTTTTGGTTCATGTCATGGACTCTACTTTTTTCTTTTATATGGTATCTTAACCTGTATTGTGTATTGGTGCATTGGCTATATCATAGGTTATAGAAAGTAATAGAAGGTGTATTATTCAACTCAAAAGTTACATCCAGAATGCTTGGATACTTATAGGTATTAAGCTAACAAAACAAAAACAGATTCTATGTAGGAATTAACTAACAAAGTGAAATAGCTATTATCACAAAAACTGAAACAAATGCTATTATCTACAAGTATTTGAAATAGATGCTATTACCTAAAAGGAAATCAGCAGAATAATAGAATCATAACAGCATGATATGATCTTATGATGTACCCAGTGCACCAATATTGTGTCCAAGCGGTGATGACACTATAGTGTGGGTATTCTTGGCTTCAACCTTTTAATACACATTCTTTGTTGTGAAATTTAGTTTTTCTACTGCGGGAATGGAACCACCCCCTTCCTTCCTTATGCTTTTTGGTACAATCCTTTCCAATTTTTTTTTGAAGTTAGACGGTTGAAATACTTTCAATCGTAATAAAAAAGCATTTGTTGCATCTTTTTGTTTTCTATGTTGTTTAAATATGCTTAGTTTCCTTTACTTGCTTCACTTGAGGGTGAAAACTATAGATATTGCAATTTATGGTGTATATTGATTGCTAAACCAATAGTAGATCCATTCATAATTGAATTACTAGTTATAAGGTTGAAGGTGTTCCTCATATAATGGCTTAGGCTGGTTTTTGCTACAAGTATCTCTAAGGATTCTAAATTGCCTTGCTATTTCCTATTTAGTAGCCAAAACATAACCCAACATTCTGACTAAGGATAAGCAGGTTGTAAACTCTTGTAGTTGACCATATCCTTATGGCAATGAGTAATGAAATAAACAAGGAAATTCGATGCAACGTCAAACGGATTTGACAGATATAATTTGTAGTTGGTAAATGCTAACTAGTACTGTTAGGGTATCAGGATGAGATGAGCACTCAAGGTAATGGTAAGTGCGTGCGTGTATCTCTAGAGCTTAGCATGTTTGGGCCTTGTGATTGCTCCCCAGGTGCAGAGCAGCAGTGGTAGTCATCTCTAACAATACTCTTTTAATAATGCCCATGCTGAACTTAGTCAGTGATTTAACACAGAAGCAACAGAATTGAATGATGCATACCTTAACGATAGTAGATTTTATAAGCGTTGGGTGGCATGAATTTGTAAAAAAAAAAACAGAATTATAAAAGGGACAGACCCTTGTCTTGTGTTATTAAGCTTGAATAGTCATCTACTCTTTAGAAGTATTGAAATATTGAGTTGCTGGTTCATCCAATGAGCTATTGGATGAATCGATAGAATCACACATACACACTGAAATTAGTATATATATTGTAGTGATTTTTGTTAATTTTGTCGAGTATGTAATCGACTGGTCTCAAGCTCCATGTTCTCAACTATGGCATTTATATTAAATATCTATTACAACCGGTTCAATCATGAACACTAACAGCTACTTAATCCAATCGAATTAAGGCCAGTTCATACTAATTCGCATGCACAACCAGTCAAATAAGCTACTTGGGTTAATTACTTGGCCAATTCAGATAACATATTTTTTATCCTTTTCCTGCATGTCTCAAATGTTTAACATTTTTAATGCAATTTGATTTCCAATAGAACATTGATCACAAACCTTTTTATCTGGGAATTAGGTTAATAAATTGTTAGGAAATGATGCAACCATTGTTGTTTGTCTGAATCAATCATCATCAGAAATTTAGTGCTTATAATATTCCTGCCTCTACTGCCACTTTTCTGCATTCTCAGACTAGGAGCATATTTCCATTCAAATCCTCAAATGTTATGATTGGTGAAGGTTCAGTTGAAGGAAGCAATGAAAGCGTTGACAGTGTTAACATGCTAAACATAGAGGTGGCATCTTTGACGGCAACTACTGATTCAGTGACAACAATGGTTGCAGCAAAGGAGGAAGTAAAGCAGGGTGTTGCAGATGATCTGAACTCTACACATTCAACACCCTGTGAGTGGTTTGTCTATCATGATGACAAGAGTGCTACAAGGTGTATCGCTATTCAGGTAGGGAAACTTAATTGAGTACATACTATTGCTTTTTGAACTATAATTGTACTTGTTGGTTGCACCTTGCAAGTTTGTTGTAATTTGCGAGAATTTGCAAGCTTAAATATGATAAAATCATTATCATGGTGGTTCTCAACATTTATTTGCATTGGAGAGAATTTGTGAGCTTAAATATGATAAAACTGACCTTTTAATGGTGTAGTGGAAAATCAAGCTAAACCTTCAAATGGGTCAGTGGAGAGAGAAGCTGAACCTTCAAATGGAGAAGTAGAGAGTGAAGCTGAACCTTCACAAGGTGCAGTACATAGTGAAGTTGAACCTTCAAATGATGCAATGGAGGGTGAAGCTAAACCTTCACAAGGTGCAGTGGAGACTAAAGCTGAGCCTTCACAAGATGCAGTGGAGAGTAAAGCTTCTCTTTCAAATGGTGCATTGAACCGTGAAGCTGAAACAGCAAGTGGTGCAATGGAGAGTGAAGCAAAAACTTCAAGTGGTGCAGTGGAGACTGAATTTAAACCTTCACATGATGTAGTTGAAAGTGAAGCTAAACCTCCAAATGGTGTAGCTGAGACTGAAAGTGAACCTTCTGTTGATGTGTGTCAGACGAAAAAAGATGTAGTGAATAGTAAAGCTGAAACTTCAAGTGGTGCCCTGCAGAGTGAAAGAGAGGCTTGTGTTATGTCTGAGATGAAAAACAATGCAGTGGAGAGTGAAGCTCAACCTTCCGTTGATGTAAATCACAAGAAAACAATCGCAATTAATAGCGAAGCTGAACTTTCAGTTAAAGGTGGGCTTTTTGTTGAAAGTGAAGGTAGTAATCAAGGAGATGAAGATTCAAGACTTGCCTCAGATGCTTTGGATGGACAGAATGTGGGTACAAAGGTAGTGAAAAACCCATTCTACTATTTGATCAGGGTTCCCAGATATGATGATGATGAAAACATAAAAACGCTCTTCACCAAGTAGAGGAGAAGACTAAAATTCAAGATGCTATTCGAATCGAAAGGCAGACTATAAAGGTAATATTATTTTGAAGGCAACAAAAGATGTTTCTTTGTAAAACAAAAGTTTGAGACTAATCTTCATAATTATTTTCAATTCTACTATGTCCAGGCCACTTGTAAGGATTTCGACCAATAGCTTAGGGCTACAATAGCAGCCCATAGAGCTGCTCGTGACTTGCTCAAATCCAAACGGTGGGAAATAGATTTAGTCCAATCCATAATGAACAGATTAAACAATGCAATTTATGTTGGGGATATAGATGGCAAGGTATGCCTTCAAATTTGATCCTGTAGATATTTATAAGGATTTGAATCTTCTGCCTGTTTTGTTGTGTTTACTTGTCTAGATATATGACTTATTGGCATATAAGAAGCATGGAACACATGATCGAGCATGAAACTTTGCCTCTAAATAAAGAATAGCAATTGATATGCGAGATCAAACAATTGAAGTAGAACTGTGAGGAGTTGTCTTCTAATATGAAAAAGCGGGATCAATCACAACAATCTGTAGACAAGAAGGATGACAATATTGAAGAGCACTTTAAGGTACCATATGAAAGCTTCTCTTTGCTAGATTTCCTGAATTAAATACCTGATTGCATTTCCCAAGCACTATTGATATCAAGTATGGGGACTTATTTTTAGGGGATTTGTAATATCTTTGATAATGCATTAATCAATATTTCACTATTTTCAGCATTTACAGCTTTTGAAGAAGGAAATGGAAGTGTTTAGAAATAATGTTCTAAAGTCAGATACAGAAACTAAAGCCGCAAAGAAGAAATATAATGATGAATGTGATAAACTGGATAAGTTCCCTTTTTACTATACACACTAACATTGGTTTCCACCTTCCATCTCTTGCAACCACGCTCAAAATCGAAACATAATTATGGCTATTATTCCAAAAGTTCATGTTAGTATTCTCAAATTACATAATTAAAAGCAGAACACTACATTTTGCACCTGCCCCTCTCCCTTTCAACAATAAATAATAATAAATAAGACATAGCAAAAATCTGAAACACAAAATGTGGCAAGCAGATACTGGAGAATTATGAGTCCAAATAGATTCTTACCTGCAGTAATGATAATAGCCACACCAGCCCATAAAGTAAGAGTGGAAATAGCAAATATGGCCAATGATAATGCTCCGATATATATAGCTATCACAAAAGCAAAGAACAGAGCCAAGAAGCCTCCAGCCACACCCAAAGCAAAAGCTTTGTCACTTTTGACTCCCTTCAAGAGTGTTTGTCTTCAAGGAAACCTTCCCCAAATGCCTCTAAAAAAATATTAGGAATTTTCACATTAAATAAGCACAAAGGCCTTTTCATGGGCATTTATTAAAATTGGACAAAAGCATAACAGAAAATTGCATTCCTTATAGATCTCAAAATGTTAGTCATTCACATATGACATTCTTCCCCTCATTCCATTGAATCATCACTAAGTTCACTTATTAATTTCATATAAAACTTATATGAAAATAAACTAATATTCAAGTAAAACAAAGATAATAAATAAACACCAATTGCCATCATTGTATGTTAACTTATAGGAATCAATAAATTACAGGCATTAGCTACAACTGGTGAACACCTCTCAAATGCATAATCTCATTCAAGCTCCCTACTATATAAACACAACATATTTTTATAAAACCAGATAACTAATTGACAATTTGACACAGATTAATCTACCTTTTACATGATACTGCTACATCATAATGTCAAAATAAATGAAAGTAGAATTATATCTCACACAAGAGATTCATCCTTCACAACTATATACAGCTGAGGTTATGGATTTGAGAGGGACAAATAGAGAAATACTTATTTGTATAACAAATTTTACAATTAAAAGACAAGGACAGAAAAGTGTAACATGTAATAAATGAGGTTATGGATTTGAGAGGGACAAATACAATCAATAGAGCAAATCCTCCTAAAGTCTTAAATTTGTGAGCATTGTCATAATAATGTCTAGAATTAGAAAACATGAAATACATTCCTGAAATTAAAATGCACAACTTTGAAAATATCAGATAAAGTCTTAAATTAAAATTACTGCCATTGTGGGTCCTAGTTATCCTAAAGAGATGTTCATCTTACTATGATCAGGCATTAGCAAATGTTTCATTATGATACATGATAGCCACCAAAATGTTTCAGTCACGAGATACCTTCATCGAGAACCAAAAATAGCCTATAATCAACGCATTTGAGTGTGTGTTCTACCCTTTAGGCTTTGGTCCAATGGATATATGTGTCATTAGCTAACATTATCAAGTAGTGTTAGACATCACAAGGGTGGTTTTATCCACATGCCTTGGATCTATATGAACAATATGTTACTAACCTTTCCCTTCTCATTTTGCAAACAAAATTAGTGTAGTGATAAACTTGTCGTGAACATATAATGTAGATATATTTAAAAATAATAATAAAACACAGATTGAAACTACCAACAATCAACAACACCCAACAAATATTGGCTATAGCCAAATTAAATTTCATTATTGTCTTACCAGACATGATCGCACTGTCCATAATTTTTAGTTACTTTTGCTTCAATGCTTCAATAGAATGTCAAATATGCAGGTCCCCAACTGCTTAGGAAGCTACAAAACGAACATAAATATACGGTGAAGTGTACAAAATCATTGTACCTTACCTGAAAAATAAAGCAGGACAAGTGTTCTCATACCTGGGTACAGCTAGCGACCTGAGCTACAACCACTACGTACGACGCAACCTAGGGTGACGGCCACGGCGTGAGGTCCAGTGAGGTCATGGCGAGAGCTTGGGTGAAGCACGACACGTGGTACATTGAGGGTATGGTGGGTTATGAGCGCGGGAATGTTAACATTCATGGGTATGAGCACGCAACAGAAGGAGGGAATTTGATGAAAACTATAGTGAACCAAACACGCCAGATGCTAGGTCACAAACTAATTAATTAAAATATGTTCAAAATTAAAGACGGGTTTTATATTAAGACCGTCGTTGTCTTCTTTCCTTCAAAGATGGTGTGAACCAAACACGTCTTAATTTGTTTAGACTTAATGGATTCTAAGACAGTCCTGCAATACTCGTTGTCGCACTTTTCATTCGAAGATGGATTAGTGTGACATCGTCTTCGTATAGCAATTCAAATTTAGGAAAATGTCAGTGCCGTATTTATTGAAATGGTTTTCTAATGACCGTCGTAGAATATGCATCGTAGAAAAAACTTTTTTTAGTAGTACACCTATGCAATAAAAATGTATAATATGTATAATTATTATAAATGATTGTTAACCATCTTCATTATTATGATTATAAAAAATCCGATTGCAGCTGATTAATATGTTTACATTATTATATAATTTAAAATAAATTATTTAAAAAAATCAAATTGATTTATTGTTAAAAACTCTTAAAAATATAATGTGTCAACGTTGATTTTAAAAAAACATTTTCATATGTATTATTATAGATTAAAATCAATTTCCCCCATTTCAAAACAATATACCCATGAATATGCCCACCAACCAAATGTTATAATGCATAAAATGAAGAATTTCAAATATCTAACTAATTATTATTCCTTTTGACTGCATTAATTATTGTTCTTTTACCGTAAGGAATAATTGTAGAAATTGTGCCAAGATCATGAAAATAGTACTCTGCAGTCTGCACAAATCCCAATTTTTTATACCAATCATTAGATCACTTGTGGTGGTCCACTCCACGACATGTACTAGTACTGATGTACACGTGACTTCGTAAATATAAAACTTTGCGAGGGACATCACTGTCTCAAAATCAAACTTGGCACACACGAACCATTCTGTTCTTGTAAATAAAACGTCACATATGTGATGGCCACTAATCAGTGCACGTGATTGTCACATGCAGTATATGACCATCTAATATTAGAAAATGCAACCAACGGTTGATACAGATAATAATATATTATGTTTCTTAATTAATAATTAAGTGATTTAGAATTTAATTAATTCTTATATATATAAAAAATCATATTAAAAAGAAAATAATTATTTTATATAAGTTCCAAGTTTTCGATAAAAATAAATCACCATTTTTTACTGGAGTGACTCCTATCCAATAATTTTTCTTAAAAAAAGAGCATGTACGGTTCAAGATTTATTATTTTATTCTTATGTTCCACCGGATTTGGACATAAAAAATAAGAAAACAAGTAAAGTACGCAAGCTTTTGTGAATTAACGTTCGCGTTCAAGAGGAAAACCTTCGTTGTATATATTAATTAGGCAGAGACGTTAGTGATCCAATCCAACATTGGACAAAGAGAAAAAACGAAGGGCACATTGAAAAGGTGTAGCTCATTGTTTCTGATTGATCTGAACACACCCTTTGGCGTGATTTGGTTCGCTGTTTGTTTTTATTCATAATAAACAAACAAAGCGAAGATAAGCATGCACGTTATATATTAACACTTGAGAAAACTAGCCTCGTATATTTCTGACTTGGATCCATGTCACATTATCACACATCTTTATAAGGAAGGTTTGAAATTTTTACTTATAAATAAATTTGGGTCCTACCCACGTTAAGTTTTCATTTTGGAGTGGCATTTTGATCCAAAGGGGACAAACCCAGATTTTGAATTGTAAGTTTTGTTGAGGTATATAACAAATCTGAAGCCAGAAAATTTTCTCTGATCTCATTCGCAAGGGCGAGATTTTGTTCTGCTCTTTGTTTTGTTTTGTGATTTGTGATTTTTATGATTCTGGGTTGTTCAGTTTTTGTGATAATTTTATGCAGTGAATTGATTTTTTCCTTGTGAATCACAGAGAGTGTGTTATTGGTTGAGGGAACCAAAGCCTTAAAGAAGATGAAGAACTCAGCTTCAGAGAGCGGTTTGTACATAATTGAGAGCGATGAAGATGTGGAGAAGGATATGCAGAAAGACGAAAACGATGGAAACGATTCGGATTATTCGAATGATTCCAATGGAAACCTGTCAATGAGGAAACCCAGCAATTACAGCATCGCATGGCCTCAAAGTTACAGGTCAGCAATTACAGATGTGTGTGTCCTGTGTTTTTCGATCTGGCATGAGTGTTTGTGGCCATCATTTGACTTTTTTTAATTTGTCTGTTTTTTTAACGTGAAAGGGATCCTTTACTTTCAACTTTCAAGGTAAAGTGGCTATTTAGGGTTAGATGGAAACAGGGGAAAAAGTGATAGTGAATTAAAACAAGTGTGAAATAAAGTGAAATTAAGAGGGTTTGATTCAAGAGAAATAAAAAAGAGAAGTGATGGAAAGAAATTAAAAAAGATTAAAAGAAAAACTCAATTGTTAATCTATTATTTACTATGTTCGCAGTTGATTATTACTTGTCATTTGTTAAAATCAATTTTTGCCAATGGATGATTATGTGTTTTTGACTGTTTATAAAACCATCTTTAAAATCATCTTTTCAGTAGTTTATAATCATGCCTAAAATTGTTCCAAAATTTTTGTGCTAATGGGCAATCAACTAGAATAACCAATTATTGTCATTTGAAAAATATATTTATTGTTCTTTTTCGTGCAAATTTGCAAAGAAATAAAATGGTGTCAAATTCATAACTTTTTATTTCTTTGTCCCACTTTTTTCTCTTTATCAAACATACTTATTTTTTATTTCTCACCTATTTTTCTTTCTCGATCTCCTCTATTCCCACACCATTTCTTTCATACAAGACAAAGTGTGAGCATATTTAAATAAATCATAGAAAAGGACTTACATTTATTTTGACCAATTGACGAATAGAAAATGATTTTGTAAAATAAATCATAGAAAAGGACTTACATTTATTTTGACCAATTGACGAATAGAAAATGATTTGTAAACACCCACTTGCTACGGTACATTCATTGAGAGATAGAAGAAAGACAAATGTAGATGTAATAGGTTATGCAACGTGATAAGAAGATACTGCCGGAGAGAAATGAAGGATGTCTATATATTGGGTGCATGTAGTGCGAAAATGTTCAAATATCATTATCCTTGTTGAATTTAGGGAAAAGTGCAGGCTCACACCTTAAACTTTATGCCTTTTAGAAATAGGTGCCTTCAGTTTTCTACCCTTAAATTATAACTATTGTTCCAAACGCTATTCTGGGGTACTAATTTGAGACAAGACTTAAACAACTTCTTAACAAATCAGTTTATTAATTATTTTACTTTCTTAAATGATGAAAAGTGAAAACAGAATCTGCCTTTTTTTTTTGTTCATAACTCTTGCTGATTGAATTTTTTGTTTCTTCATTTCTCATTTTGGCATCTTGCTTATTACAAAAGGAAAGGAGGGGAGAAATGAATCTGATATGTATCAACTTAAGTACGTATTTTTATGTAATTCATAATGTTTCAGGCAATCCATTGATCTATATGGTAGTGTGCCATCACCAAATATTGGGTTTCTGGGCACCACATCACTGTCAAGATTAAGCAGTTCTTTTATTTCTTCATCTTTGACAAGAAGGCACACTCTTGAAGTATTACAACCAGAGAAAAAACCACTCTTGCAACCCACAGAAGAGGAGCAACCGCGACATACCTTGCTTCCTCCCCAAATATCTAGGAAGTCTTCCATTAAGATTTCCAAGGTTTCTCATGAACCTCACATTCCTGGCCAATGCACTTTTGGACAAGCTGTGCTTAATGGTAAGTACTGATTTGTGGTTCTTGGATAAAAAAATATAAAACAAAAACAAATGAAAGAAAGTAATAGTGAAACTATATTAAACTAGAAATGCTAATAACATATTCTTTAATAGTCTTTCATATACATTATTTTTTATTGGTTGAATTTCATGTGAATTCCACTTATTGAGAGTAAGACTCACTACATAGGAAATGATACCCACATGAATTTTGTCTCATAGTAGAATATGATTATCAATCTCTCGAGTTAACTTGTTAACTCTTACGAGTTTACGAGTTTACTTATCTTCTATGAGTTGACTTGTGTATAAACTTTTTTTTTTTAAATTTGATTGACTCTGTAGTTTATGACCAAGTCAACGAGTCAACAAGTTAAAAACATTAAACCAAAATCATGCTATTTTGTTTTTTCTTGTACGTTTAGGATTCAACATATCTCTTTTTTGCATGATGTTTCTAAATCAAATAACACTCACCTCTAAAAACATGAAACTCTTATTCTCTAACAACATGAAATCATTGATGAAAATGCTCTACCACTAATATCACCTCCACAAGTTATTATCTAGTATTGATGCATTACTAGACTTGATTATTTAACTATTGTGAAATTTATATTGTTGAAATGTTTATTTGGAATGTAATTTATAGGTATTTTTGTTATTATTTTTATATGAAGTAAACTTTTATGAGTTTATGAGGTAAATTTATGCAGCTCACCTGGAAAGTGTGGCGAAGAAAATGTGTTCATATTATTTTTCATATCATAATGAAAAGACAGGGAGTAATATTGATAGCAACAATCCAAGGCCAAGAAGAATGACGAAAAGGCCCTCAGGATGGGAGAAGTTCATTCACTAAGCAATTAACATCAAAGGACAATATAGGAATTTATCGTGTAGTGCTTGATTTCCCTGAGTATCATTAGTGCCTATCCCTGCTAGTGCTTGTCCCCCATGATCCAATCTGTTATGGCTTGTCCCCTGTGTGCTGGCAAGACCTTTAGGATTAATCATTATCATTTTCATATACACTCACTATAAATATATGAAATGAATAAAGGGAAGGCAATAAGAAATTTTAGAACTTCTATCTTCTCACCTTTCGTTCTAGAGGAAGTTCCTGGCATCTAATTCAGGAACAAAGCTTTATCTATCAATTGGTGCTCTCGTTGATCCCTCCCATGGCCAACAACACCCACTCCCAAACCTTATCCCGCTTAGAAGAAGTCGTTACCCTCCTTATCCAAAACCAAAATACTCTTACCACCACCCAGACTTCCCTACACTCTAGGCTCGATGAGATTGTATCTCGCCTTCAAGCACTGGAAACCGCCTCTCCCACCCATTCACCCAGACCACCTCCTCCTCGCATGAATCTTGATGTTCCTCGATTCGACAACACCAATGCTCCTGCCTCGATATTCAAGATCAATCAATTTTTTTGAATATCACCATACTCCAGAGGACGAGCGCCTTTGGGTTGCTTCTTTTTGCTGCACTAAGTTGGTTTCAGTGGATGTATCGCAATGATCAGTTGCCTTCCTCCAAGCTTTGGAATTGTGTTTCACTCCATCCCTGCACGATGATCCTCGAGGAGCCTTGTTCAACTTATCACAACACGGGTCAGTAAATTTATACCTTGCAGAATTTGAAGCTCTGGCAAATCGCATCGTGGGTCTCTCTACCCCTTTCCTCCTTAGCTGTTTCATATCGGGCCTCTCACCGAACATATGTTGTGAGGTGCTTGCCTTGCAACCTTTGTCCCTAGTCCAGGCGGTAGCTCTAGCCCAGCTTTAGAAGGATAAAATTAACGATGGCCATCGCTTTTCTCGTCCTTGTCCGTTAACCCCCTTTCTTCACCAGCCCTTCCTCCCCTTTTGTCGGCCCCACCAAGAACCACTTACAAACGCCTTACCCAAGCGGAGATGGCCTCTCGCCGCGAGCGCGGCCTATGCTACAACTATGATGAGCGTTACGATCCAAACCACAATTGTCGTGCCATGTTCTTCCTCCTCGTTGCTTCCGAGGATGATGAGCCCTTGAACTCAGACCCTCTTGCTTCTCTGAAGGAAACCCAGCCCTCTCCTACCCCAATAGACCACCCACCAGCTCAATTAAGCCTTCATGCCTTGTCCGGCCACCCTGTATCAGCAACATTGCGCGTCAAGGGCAACATCTGGGGTCATGAGGTTGTCATCCTCGTCGACGGCGGGAGTACACACAACTTTGTGCACGACCTCCTAGCCCACTTCCTTCACCTTGCTACCCAACTTATTCCCTGATTGGCCGTCATGGTTGGCAACGACACCGAGATAGCTTATGACATGGTGTGTCGTGACATTGCCATTTTGATTCAGGGCCACGAATTTAACCTAGACTTATACGTCATAGTGTTAGGTGGTGCAGATTTAGTTCTGGGTGTGGCCTAGCTTAAACTCTTTGGCCCAATCACTACAGACTATTCACACCTCACTATGATTTTTGTATACCACGGACATGCCATCACTATCCAAGGCAGCATCACACCAGGCCCATCTGAATCACTCATGGATAGGTTAAGCGCCTCGTGTCCACACAGCAAGTTGCGACCCTATTCCACCTCCAACTTCAGGTAAGCGACCTAGTTACTTCCAGCAACCCCATTTTTCCACCACCACTATGTTGCCTCCTTGCCAAATACTCCCACCTATTTTAGACACCAACCCATCTACCTTTATCTTGTCCTACAAACCATACCATTCACCATGAACCAAATTCGAAACTCGTCAATGTCCGCCCCTACCATTATCATTATTACCAGAAGTAGGAAATTGAACGGCAAGTGGACGATATGCTTCGGCGCCAGCTAATCCGCTCGAGTCACAATCCCTATTCTTCTCCGGTACTGTTAGTGAAGAAGAAGGATGGCACATGGAGGTTTTGCGTAGATTACCGTGCTCTGAATACCATAACCATTATGGATCGCTTTCCTCTACCAACCATTGATGAACTTCTGGACAATCTCGGCCATTCCTCCTGGTTTTCGAAGATGGAATTGGCACAAGGTTTCCACCAAACGCATGGCTGAGCATGATATCCTTAAGACAACTTTTCGTACTTATCAAGGTCACTACGAGTACGTTGTTATGCCCTTCGGCCTCTGCAATGCACCCTCCACATTCCAAGCTACAATGGACGCTGATGTGATACTGACTAAGAGCGGATCGCTTGATACAGGCTACGGAGATTTTGGATGACGCCACTTCCAGTGAAGGAAGATAAGTCAGGATAGACGCCACGAGGATTACCTTGATAAGTCTGAGATTGGTTCAACAAGGAACCCAGAGAGAAGCTCTCACCAAATTTTATGAAAATGCCAAAAGTTCTTTTTTATTGAAAACAAAAACCAATACTTATAGCGTATATGAACAAATAGATAAAAATAGACATGGGCCTTTAAAACAATTTGGGCCAAAAAAAATTAGAACATATTTATTATGGGCCTTCAAATTAATTTGGGCCTTCAGTAACAATTAATAGTCTTGATAGTGTCTCTGCCACTTGCCCTTCATCCTTTTCCACTTGGGCCTTCATCTTTCTCCACTCGGGAGCTTTGTCCTTCTCCACTTGAGCCTTCGTCCTTTTCCACTTGGGCCTTTAGCCTGTATTTGGCCAGTTTCAGGATTCTCATCAATCCCTCCTTCTTGGAAAACATTTGCCCTCAAATGTCCAGGATCATCACCGGGTTCAAGTACCACTTCCTTCCTTTTCTTGTTGGCTTGCTTGGCATAGCTTTCATTCTTCTTTGCAATTTGCACCTTCACTTGGTCATACAATCTTTCACATACTCAACTTTGGCTTGTGCATCCTTATGCTGAGTCTCTTGGGGCTTGTTGTTGTAAGTTGGCTTGTTAGGCAATGAAGCTTCTGGAAGGAGATCAACTTGATGTTCTATGCTTCTTGAAGGTGGCAGTCCATGAGGAATCTCCTTGGGAAAGACATCTTTAAATTCCTGCAATAAGGGTTGAACACTAGGAGAAACATAAATAGTTAACTAATTAGAATTATCACTCTCTCTCTCTTGTGTATCACTCCATCTCTCAAGTGTATCACTCTTCCTTTTTTTATTCCTCTGTGGTGCCTCACTATTGTCTCTCTCTTGTTCTCTCTTTCTCTCCTTATGATTTGGTCATCACACACTTCTCTGAGGGATAGAGGTTTAAGAATAATTTTCTGGTCATGGTGCTAGAAAGAAATCTTGTTGGTGAAGCCATTATGCACTGCTTTGGTGTCCTCTTCAATGTTGGCCCTCCCTAGTGTCATCTCCATCTCCTTGTCCTCAACAATCAAACTTCCCTGGGATAACCTCTGGAGTTTCTGTCGCATGGTTCTACTGTAGCTAGTTGGAACATACCTCTTTCACATAACCCTTCTCATCTCAGTCCATGTATCTATCTCCCGCCCTTCTTCTCTCTTCATCTCTCTTTGATTTTTCTTCCACCAAACAAGGGCATAGTCTGAGAATATAGCTGCTGCTAACTTCACCTTCTGCTCTTCAGGATAATCATTGTAGGAGAATGCATGCTGAATCTTCATCTCCCAATCAAGGTAGGCGTCTGGGTCACTCCTACCTTTAAAAGAGGATACATTGAGTTTTACTCCCTCAATTATGTCTTGCCTCTCTATTCGGTTCGATCCATCATTGACCCTTCTGTTGCCACCATAAGGTCTCCCAACATTTGGATTCATTTGGTGCTCTAGTCCTTCTATTCGCCTGTAGAGCTCTTCATTGTTACGGTTCAACAAACGTTGCATTTGTGTAGTCATCGCGTCCAGTAATAAGCGCTGAGATCCGTCCAGTTGATGATATACACCACCATTGTCATCAGCTCCTGCCATGATTAAGGAACAAAGAATTTTGTAGTAATTTAAAAAAAAAATCTAGGACCTCACCACACTCTACTCACGTGTTTCTCTCTTTGATGGTAGTTCACTCATGTTTGATGCTCTCAATATAGGCTTTTGTGTGATGTTTTCACTCTTGCCTTTTACCACTCACTCCCTCTTAAGTTCCTGGATGAATTAAATTAGACACACAAGGTATATAACAGGAAAAATAGTTTAATTATCACAGACTGTGTAGTAGATTTAATTTGGATAACAAATCAGATTTGATTTTGGTTAACAGATTAGATTTGATTTGGATTTAGATTTGATTTGGATAACAAATTAGACTTGATTTGGATAACAGATTGGATTTGATTTGGATAACAGATTAGACTTGATTTGGATAACAGATTGGATTTGATTTGGATAACAGATTAGATTTGATTTGCATAACAGATTTGATTTGGATAACAAATTTTGATTTGATTTGATTTGGATAACAGATCAGATTTGGATAACAAATAGAATAAACAAGGAAGATAACAAATAAGATAATAGATAAGATAACAAATAGAATAAAAAAGATTTGAATAACAGACTTGCAAAAAAAAAATGCCTCTAACTGCCTCAATTTCGTGTTCAAAGATCAAACACCCACTTTTTTTTTCTTTTCTTCTCTTTTTTTTCAAAATTTCTGCAACTTTTTTTTTAACTTGAAACAAAACTCAAACGGATTTTTTTTTACACAAAGTCTGAAAGAAACAAGAAACAAGAACAAGAACAAGAACAAAAACGTGACAAGAACAAGAACAAGAACGAAACAAAGACACAAACAAGAACGCAACAAGACGCAAACAAGAAAACAAATAATAGAACAAGGACAAAACACGAACCTGGACAAATTACAAAGAAAGAAAAAAAGAATTGGATAGGATAGAACTTGTATAAAGAGCCGAAGCTCTGATACCAGATGATGTGATCCTAACTAGTGGCGGATCGCTTGATAGGCTACGGAGATTTTGGATGACGCCACTTCTAGTGAAGGAAGATAAGTTAGGGTAGACGCCACAAGGATTACCTTGATAAGTCTGAGATTGGTTCAACAAGGAACCTAGAGAGAAGCTCTCACCAAATTTTATGAAAATGCCAAAAGTTCTTTTTTATTGAAAACAAAAACCAATACTTATAGCGTATCTGAACAAAAAGATAAAAATAGACATGGGTCTTTAAAACAGTTTGGACCAAAAAAAATTATAAATAAAAAATTAGAACATATTAATTATAGGCCTTCAAATTAATCTAGGCCTTCAACAACAATTAATAGTCTTGATAGTGTCTCTGCCTCTGGGCCTTCATCCTTCTCCACTTGGGCCTTCATCCTTCTCCACTCGGGGGCTTTGTCCTTCTCCACTTGGGCCTTCGTCCTTCTCCACTTGGGCCTTTAGCATGTATTTGGCCAGTTTCAGGATTCTCATCAAACGCCCTGTTCTGACCATCCATACGTAAATTCGTATTGATTTTCTTCGATGATATCTTGGTCTACAGTCACGATCTACAGTCACCTCGGCCATCTCGATTGTGTCATATGAACTCTGCAATAGGGGGCCTTTCACCTGAAATCGTCCAAATGCATTTTTGGCCAACGTCACATCGAATATCTTGACCATTTTGTCTCTCTATAGGGCATCGAACCTGACCCCTCTAAAATTCAAGCCATGTTGCAATGCCAGTATCGTCTTCCCCCAAATCTCTGCACAGTTTTTTGGACCTGACAAGGTTTTACCGGTGCTTCGTCAAGAACTATGCAGAGATTGCAAACCCGTTGACCCATTTACTGCGTAAGGACCAATTCAAATGGTCTCCCGAGGCTCAAATGGCATTTGATGCTTTGAAACAGGCCATGACCACCACACCGGTGCTATCCCTGCCAGATTTTAGCGTTCCATTTATCGTCGAGACCGACACGTCGGGGACAGGAATGGGAGCTGTGTTGATGCAACAGGGCCACCCAATTGCTTTCTTCAGTAAGCAATTTTGCTCCAAATTTCTCCGTTCTTCAACGTACATTCATGAGCTGCATGCCATCACCACCGTCGTGAAAAGATGGTGTCAATACCTTCTAGGTCATGCCTTCGTCATCCTCATTGACCATAAAAGTTTGCACGAGCTCATGACACAACTAGTACAAACACCAGAGCAGCACATGTACCTTGCTAAGCTCCTCGGATATAATTAGACAATTCAGTACAAGGCGGGCCATAATAACATGGTCGCCAACACTCTTTTGTGCTTACATGAGACTACCCCAATGGCGGAAGCTTTTTTCATTCTGAGTGCCACACTTCAAATTTCTCAAAGATTTAATGACTGAATTATCTGCCTCGGAAGAATTTCAGTCCACCATGACCTGCGTTCGTGACGAGCCTCAGCAACACCCGGAGTTTGATATCAGGGACATCCTCCTCTTTCACAAAGGACACATTTGGATTAACTGCAACAATTCTTTTATCCCTCTACTCCTGGAAGAATATCACAAATCCCCGTTGGGCAGTCACATGGTCTTGGCCAAAACTCTCAGTCGCATCAAACAAAACTTTTTCTGGGAAGGAATGTGACATGACACCCAACAATTCATCAGGCAATGCACTGATTGCTTACAGACCAAATATGTTCACCAAAATCCGGCGGGTCTCCTCCAACCAGTTCCACCGCCGTCACAATCATGGGAAGATTTGGCCCTGGACTTCATCACAAGTCTACCAAACTTCAAGGGAGCCACGGTGATTATGACCATCGTTGATCGCTTTTCTAAAGGCCCCCACTTTGGTACACTCTCTACCCATTTCATGGCTCACATGGTGGTGCAACTTTTCATCAACCTTGTCTGTAAGCTTCACGGCTTTCCTCGGAGTTTAATATCTAATCGGGATCCCATCTTCATAAGCAGGTTCTGGTGCGAGCTCTTCCGATTAAGTGGGACCAAGTTGCGAATGAGCACCGCCTATCACCCTAGAGCGACGGCCAGACGGAGGTGCTCAACTGCATCGTGGAACAGTACCATGTGCCATTCCTCCACCAATTTGTCCCCATACGAGGTTACTTACAACAAGCCTCTTTCGGGAATTCCAGATTACCTTCCGGGTTCGTCCATAGTGGAAGCAGTGGACTTCCTTCTCTCCTCTCGATAGGACATGTTCGAAGCCCTCCACCGGAAACTTGAGCGCACTCAGACACAAATGAAGAGCTACGCCGACTCTAATCGTTGGGAAGTCTCTTTCAAAATTGGTGATTGGGTCTATGTCAAGTTGCGACCATACCACCAGACTTCCATCGCTGACAAGTTTCAAAAGCTAGGCAAGCCCTACTATGGCCCTTACCAAATCACGAACTTAGTAAAAAAAAGTAGCCTATCGACTGGCCCTACCACCAATGGCCAAGATCCACCTTGTGTTTCACTGCTCCAAGTTCAAGCTTCATCAAGGCCCATTAGCGTCCGAACATTCCCTCCCTCCAACTTTATGGGACAATAACCCCGTGGTTGAACCTTTGACCATACTCGACCATAAGTGGGACAGCCACACGCCACCTCGCCTATCCGTCCTGGTCCAATGGTCTGGCTTGCAACCAAAAGATTCGACTTGGGAGAACTGGTCTGAACTCCAAGACATCTATCACCTTGAGGACAAGGTTTTCCTCGATGGAGTAGGGAATGATAGCAACAATCCAAGGCCAAGAAGAATCACGAAAAGGCCCTCAGGATGGAGGAGTTCATTCACTAAGCAATTACCAGCAAAGGACAGTATAGGAATTTACCGTGTAGTGCTTGATTTCCCTGAGTATCGTTAGTGCCTATCCTTGCTAGTGCTTGTCCCCCATGATCCATTCTGTTATGGCTTGTCCCCTGTGTGCTGGCAAGACCGTTAGGATTAATCATTATCATTTTCGTATTCACTCACTATAAATATATGAAATGAATAAAGGGAAGGCAATGAGAAATTTCAGAACTTCTATCTTCTCACCTTTCGTTCTGGAGGAAGTTCCTGACCTCTAATTTAGGAACAAAGCTTTACCTATCAAATATACAAATTAGTCTCTCATATAACTTCTCTAAAAGATGAAAGAAACTTCTACAAATTAGTCTCTGTATAAGTTAGTTTGATCTTATGAAAATATTTATTTCATTTTTTCCTTCTTATTTTATTCTCATAGAATAAAAAAAATATCGACATGTGAATAGATTTTGTATTTGGAAGGTATAATTCTTAACTATTAGTGGTCCCCTCTTTTTGTAAGGAACTTATTTGCAGAATATAGGCTTGAGGGAATGTTGCGAGCTTCAAGTAAAATGTGGTAATAAAGCATTATAGAAAATTGATTCATGCTTGTTATCTTATTTCCATGTATCGTGAAAAAAAAAAATTATTCAATTGAAAAAAAATTATTTGATTGTCCCTAGTAACTTGAAATAATAATACACACCACTGTTTAATATTCCAATCAACAATGGTTATATGAATATAATCATGGAACATTTCTGTATCCTGCATCTTGTGATGCTAGTCCATCTCTCAAAACCTCAAATATAATTCTTCCCTTTGACTGAAGGGACCATCTTAGTTATCCAATGGTTTAAATTATGCAAGTTTATCAGCCCCAGAATACAATAACATTTATAGAATTTACAACTTTCAACAATGCCTGTAGAGAAATTGTACATGAATTCATTCCCTCATTAGTTGAACATCATTACACATACAAACACTTAGGTAACCTTGAGCCTCTATTTGTTCTATTTTAACTACACGTTTATGTTTGTGAGTGCATTATTAGAAAATGCAACAAATCAGAGAGACAGAAATCATACTGTACTACTTAACATATCATATTTATATTTTCTAAGTTACTGTAGCCATTTATCTTATTCTCAAGAACCAATCAAATATATATGTGACAATGAAGTGATTATTTTGAAGTGAGCTAATCCGGTTCCCACTAAGAGGACACAAGTCCAATTATGAGTCAGAAGGTTTTGAACTCCGGTTGGCAGTCGCAATCACAGTTTTGTCTCAATTCTTAATATTACTCACAAAAGCAGCCAATGCTACTGCAACTGCAGTTGTGTTGTGGTCGCAAAGACCCCAAAAACCTCAATGTTATGATCAAAATTGTGTTGTGAATATTTTTTTAAACCTTGGAGTCAATGTGTATCTGAATGTTGATGACTAGTATAGATTTTGTTCAACTTTCTTTGGGCAATTGAAGATTTCCTATTGCTTCTTGTCACTATTGGCTTAAATTTGAGTTACATAGTTAATTGAAGTTTCAGAAACCCTTGATATCATAACAAATTGTGAATAAATATTTTTTTTATCTTAGGAATTAAAGATAGGTACTAGGTGTTGTTGCAATTGTTCTTGCGAAAACCTTGATATTGTAACTGCAATAACAATTGCAACCTCGATATTTTGGCTAGAGTGTATATATGATTTATTAATTATTGTTTTGGCTTTTTGTAGGGATAAATGCCCTTTGTGGCATTGGAATCCTTTCAACCCCTTATGCAGCTAAAGAAGGTGGATGGATTGGTCTTTCTATATTGTTATTGTATGCAGTTTTTTCCTTTTATACCGGGTTGCTCTTGCGTTACTGCTTGGATAGTGCACCGGGTCTTGAGACATACCCTGACATTGGCCAAGCAGCTTTTGGTACTACTGGACGTGTCATCATCTCGGTAATTCTTGCTCAAATATCCTTAATTTTGTTTGAATATGCTTTAATTTTTCTTTCTTCAACGGTTAATTTCAAAGCATTAGTCTCTAACTGGTATTGTTTTTCAATTTTCTCTTTTTGTGGATGCAGATAATCTTATACATGGAATTATATGTAAGTACATATTTGCCTTCACTCTTTGAGTATTCCTTTGAAGTCTCACTTATGATGTGTTTAGTAATTAGTAGGAAAGAAAAATATAGGTGAGAAATAAGATATATGCAAATGGAGAAGACAAAAATAAAGTGAATGGGAAATTGGAAATAGATGAGAATAGAGTGGAAATATAGGCATTTGATTTTAAATAAATAAGGAAGAAATAGAAAAGAGAAATAAAATAAGAAAAAATGAAAATGAAAAATCATTGTTCATTGATTGTTGCAACAATCGATTGCAATGTGTGAATATCAATTAATATAGGTTTGTGGTAGTTTTAAATCGGACGGTAAATGCAAAAAAAAAAAATGTCACTAATGCATTATTTCTAAAAATTAGAACCAATAGAGAGGGAAAAACAACTGTGGCTAAACATAAAAAATTGTCGATATATTTATAATTTCTGATGATTTTTAACCACAAATAAATAAACTGACTCACAATGTGTGGTTGCATCTTTTCAGCTACATTTCTGGGTATATTTTTTATTTTGCTCCCCGCCTATTTTCGCACAACCAAGCAACTTCATTTTTTTCACTTGTCCATTTAAATATTTTTATGGGAATCACTTCACCTACTAAATATTTTTATGCAGGCTTGCTGCATTGAGTACATAATTGTGGAGAGCGACAACTTATCTACATTATTTCCAAATGCGCACATTAGTTTGGGTGGAGTTGAACTCAATGCACACATTTTGTTTGCAATATTGACCGCAGTGGCTCTTCTCCCTACTGTTTGGCTACGTGACCTACGCATTCTCAGTTACATCTCAGGTACAAGTTTTTTTCTTTTTCTTTTCTTTTGCAAGTAAATGTTATATAGCAATTTTCTATACATGAATCTATTAAGAGCCTTGAATATTTTTCTTAATGTATGTTACGTACAATCAAATTTTACTTTGACTATCTATTTTTATATGATAAGTTTAAATACTATTAAATTTCCATTGTCTTAATTATATATATATATATATATATATCGTTCTCCACACAAAACTTTTTGAGAATGAAATTGATATTTTAAAATTTTATTTATTTTTTTTTCAAAATTTAAATTATTATCCTTACGAGTATTTTTTTTTCAACAAATAAATTATATATTATAAACACGGGCATATGAAATACCCAACCAAACATCACAAAAAAAGTAGTTCCAGATTGGCTCAAAAGGTTACATCATATTTGTCATGTTATAAATGACAATATTTAGTAACCAATCACCATCTACTATGCCTATGTCTCCATATAGAATTATACAAAAATTAAAAGGCATATTTACCCATATCCTTTCCAAAAAGTTAGCATATTATGAGTATGTTATTGTGTGTAAATTTGAATTAAATTATATTTTATTTTAAGCTCTAACAGATCATATTATCTTTGAAATATTATTACATGATTACATTAAAGGACTTTCACATTAGTTTTAGAGAAGTTTTAACATCGATTCTAAATCTAATATTGAAAATTATTATCTATAACGGTTGTGATTGAAATTGATGTAGAAATGTAATCAAAACGGTATATTCTAAAGTGCTTTCTATATTAGTTCTAAAAATTGATGTTGAAAGTTATATAACATTGATTTTTTGTGAAATCGATGTTGAATGTGCTTACCACATCGGTTTTGACCAAAATCGATGTTGAACACGCCTTTATAACATTAATTTTGGTTAAGATTGATGTTGTAAAGACACTTCCTACATCGACTTTAGACTAATTGATATTTTTTTCAACAAATTTAATAGTAATAATAATAATAATCTTCAAGTTGCCTGGTTTAATATAGAAATAGATTAATAAATACAAATTAAAAAAAAATAAGAGATAGATGACCATAAAACTTATTCTTTTGCTAAGAAAAACAGTACATTTTATTGATATTCATGTTTCTAGAATTTACCGAATCCTAGCACCAAATGCAAAGAAATGAGTCTCGGTAGAAAAAACATATAAAAATAATAAAATGAAATAAACCGCATAATTGTTCCAAACTAAACCATTAATTCTCCTAAAATAATTATATATGTGGATGTGTTTGACAGTTAATAATAAACCCCCAGTCAAACTAGCATATTTTCCACCAAATGCTAAAAGATAACAGAAGAACACAAGCACCAACTCTCAAAAGTCGGAACCATCAAAATACCTTGTCCGGTTGTGAAGTTTGCATCCGTGTATCTGCAAAAAAAATCAAGAATGGAAAAAGAGAAATATACATGAGTAATAAAAAAATCTTTAAAACACTTACAGTCACTAAACTGTAATAAACCCCATTCTAGTCCCTTAGATTGTAAATGTCTATCATTTTAGTCCTTCACTTCACATATCCTCATTTTAATTCCTAACTTGGAAAAAATTCATTCATTTTAGTCTTTTTCCACTGTCATTTGCACCAAAAAGGAATGATGCTTTGCAAGCTAAGGGACTAAAGTAATGAATTTAGGAAATACCATTGTATCTTTTGGCATGTAGACTTGGTAATCTTGGTTTTGGTTTAGGTTTACTTTGTCTAAACAAGATGAAAAATTGTCATACAACTTAACTATTTTCTTCAATACGATAGTATCACTTACACGAAAATAAAACTATATTCAATACAACACTTCTAAAGGGAAAGCATGTAGAATTTCATCACAACTTAGCCTATAGTAATTACTATAAATTGTTTAAAGGGCCACATATTGAAATTTTGTTGGGAAAAAATAAAAAGGAATGATCTAGCACCTAGAAAGCAATAGCAGATAAATCAAGAAATCAAAGTAAGCACATGCAACAAACTTACTTTTGCAAATAGGAGAACATTCAGTCCTTCCTCTGATGACCCTAACAAACAGGCATCCTTTTGAAGAAAAGAGACTAAAAGAAATGGAATCAGTTTATAACAAGTAGGTCTCATTGTAAAAACTATTAGCAATAACAAACTTAATGAAAATTAAGTAACTATGTTATCCAGGCCTACCAATGTGCAGGGAACTCCACAAATAAGAAATCTCATGTTCACATGATCATCATATATCTTTATAGTAGAAATAGTCTCTGATGAACCTTCCTCTTCCTTCATGTCTGCTACACATGGACTAACATCAATGTTCGGGGGAACACCAATAATTTGTGGCCCCAGCTTTCTAGCACCCTTATGGTTGATAGAAGGTAAGACATTGTTTTGTATACAATATAGTCTAAAAGATGCCAGAGCAAGCTGAAAAGCATCCCATGTATAGTTGGATGTACTACAAATGCATAATATCAACAATTAGAAACATAATATTGTAAGATACGTGCATGTTATAGTGATTATACAAGTATGTTCTAACCAATACCTAAGTAAATAATAATAAATAAATAAAAATAAGAAAACCCTGTCCAATTGTTGGAACTTGCCACATTGAAAATTAAATAGACCAAAATACTGACATTCCTAAACATTTTATTGTCAAATTGCTTCATTGGTAGAAGCCAAAGTTAGTCTGTAAGAAGTGTGGTGACTGTCATTTATTGCTACCCTTCAAAAACAGAAGCACAACTAGGAATTGTTCATATATGCAAAGCATGACAGCCAAGAAGATAATAGATAACTATACCTCTCTGCCACAGAGAAAAAATAATGTCGAAAATGCAAAGTTGGATACTTTGAAAAATCATTTTTCCAATAGATAGTGTATGGAACTCCATGCAAAACCAAAAAAAAAAAACCTTAATTTAATTATTTTCCACGAGTAAAGGAACATAAAAACCAATATATTGGAGTGTAATGTCTTTAAAGTTCTCATTAAGTCAGCTAGTTTAACCCATATTTACTAGGTTCACAATACTCTTTGGTGGTACTGGTACACGGTATGTGGCCTTACAAAGTATTTGTAAATGAGGGCTATACACTATACATAGTTAGCAGGTACGCTGTATAAGTTCACAGTATGCTCTAATATATTAATTGATACATTAACAATAAAATAATTTCACCTAATTAAAAATTGCATAATCCATAAGCTAATTTGGGAGTATCAGTACCTTGAATTGAGATACAATTACCAATTTGCAGTCTAAGGGAAAACTAGCGATTAAGCATGCTGATATTTAATTAGATTAACTAATTATAAGTCATCAGTCCGAGTAATACTCGACTCGGTCCTCTTAAGTAGGATTTTAGGTTAGAATTTTGTGAACGAAAAAAACATGATTGAGAGAGGAAAGCTCTACTAAAGGTGATCAATCAAATCCTCAATGGAGATTAGTCATTGACAAAGTTGGTGGATACTTCACACAAATAACATGGTAATAAAAAAATTAGATTAAAGAAAAAATACAAAATATATTTACAATAAAAATCAATAGTAACTAATTAACTTTTTTCCTGAATCTGGAGGGGAAGAATCTGAAATAGGGGTTGAGAAGAGAAAGAAGAAGTGTATGGAAGGAGTAAAAGGGGTGTGGGAAAAGGGGGTAAAATAGGAATTTTAATTAAAAAAAGATATAGGATGTGAGGATAGAAAAGAATTGGTGAGAATAATAATTTCCTTCCAGATCATAGGATCCTTTATGCCTAGATCCCACAATTGATTCCAGTCCTTTCAAGTCCTATTATCTAATTAATTAAGAGCCAAAACTTGGCATAAAATCAAATCGTTATTCACCATACTCCTATCTTAGCAGTTTGGTCCTTAAAAATTAGCAGTTTTTTTTTTTTTTGGTGTAACAACTCTCGTTGCAAATGGTTTGATGGAATTGAGACACTATATGCAAAATTGGTATGTTAATTTGTATACCTATATTTGTATATATAGTTTATTATCTTCTTTCTATAATGTACTATTATCCATATATTTATATGATTTCTTATTCAATATCCATCTAATCATCTCATATTGGATTGATTCATTTTGAAATATGGTGATATTTCTAGCTGCCACTTTATTATGTCAAGCCCGGATGGAATCTTGGACTTTGGTTAAAGAACCCAAGTGTGAAATTATTTGTACCAACAACTTTTGGTTTATTATTCATACATTTGCTTGTGTTTTATAGGGACTCAGCAATCAGATTATTTTACTTTGTTACCATTCGTTTGGAAAGACCATTATAACCATTTTTAACATTGTTGTTGTTGTAGCTTGCGGAGTTATTGCAACGATTCTAGTGGTTCTCTGCTTGTTCTGGGTTGGTTTGTTAGACAATGCTGATATTCATACCCAAGGAACAACAAAAACATTCAATTTGGCAACTTTTCCTGTTGCAATAGGTCTCTATGGTTACTGCTATGCAGGGCATGCTGTGTTTCCAAACATCTATACTGCCATGGCAAATCGGAATCAATTCCCTGGAGTGCTCTTAGTATGGTAAACATATCAAAATCTTCTAGATTAACCATTGACAATCGTAGCAAGGGGGTCTTTTTTTCAATGTAGAGAAAAATAAATATTAATTATTAGAACTTATCATAAACAGTTAAAAGATTATAATATACAGGTCATGGGTTTTTTAAAAAAATCGTACAACTGATTTAATAGTTAAATAATATTAAATCTTGACACTAGTATAACAAAAATCTTCTTTTATATCAATTAAAACGAACCTTTACATCGGTTGTAGGTAAATACTTAAAATGTAAAATGTCAAAAAATTTTAAATCGATTCTAAAAAAACTGATGTAATAGGTATTTTTCTACATCGTAATACTTTTCAGAATTAGGAGAAGATTCACTTATGCTTTCATCAAATATTCTATATAGGGAATTGCCTATCATATCAGGGTTATAATAGAATGGAGGGATTTTAAAAGCTTTTTTTTCCACATTGGTTAAACTTTTAAATCGGTCTAAAAAAAGTATTTTACATCTGTTAAACGTTTAATCGACGTAAAATGATTTCTTATATCAATTAAAAGTATAATTATGTAAAAATGTTCACATAAATCACAAAAATACCAGCATGTAAAAAATGTTGGATTTACACTACTAAGACTATCCATATAAAATTATATAACCGGGATATATTTCACCTACCTTCATATAAGAAATCTTATTATTATCACATAGTTATTAAAAAATATGAATTTCAAAAGAAATATATATTGAATTGGTGTAATAAAAGATTATATCTCATTTTTAGAACATGATAGGTGTAGTTTTTTAAATCTAAATTCATTAAAACTAATTTTCATGCCAACCTGGATTAGTGAGACAGAACCACTCTTGAACACTAATTGTTAGATTGCTGAAACTAGGGTTATTCTAATTTACCTAGACTAGACAATAAAGAAGATAAAAAGAGAAATAATGCCATATC
Source organism: Glycine max (assembly GCF_000004515.6). Taxonomy (NCBI): domain Eukaryota; kingdom Viridiplantae; phylum Streptophyta; class Magnoliopsida; order Fabales; family Fabaceae; genus Glycine; species Glycine max. The sequence continues at coordinate 25,133,591 of NC_038246.2, read as the reverse complement.
TTTTATTTTTTTTCATTCATTAATTTCTTCATAGAAAAATATATTTATATAGTCCTAATTGATGCAAACCAATGAATATTATCTATTCATGGGTCAACATTTCATTATTTAAAATAAAAATTATAATACAAATATCTAATTTCATCTTATATAGTCTTTTAATCATTTAACTTTAAAATCATATTTGAGTTTTTTTAGGCCCATCCTAACACTAATAGGTCAGTTTGAATGTATAATTTGTAAGTCCTCGTTGAAGAAGGGTGTATGTTAGGACTTTGGAATGGAGCAACCTTAAACTCTCCCTAAACTTTAACACAACCCATCGACCCCCTGAAAAAAAAATTAATTTTAATAATTTAATTTCTGTAGAATATGTTTTTCAGCATTTAATATTTATCTAATTCCATGTGCAATTCCTTTTCCATGTAGTTTTGCTATTTGTACAAGTATGTATTGTGCAGTGGCTATTATGGGTTACACAGCGTTTGGAAAAGCAACACTCTCTCAGTATACTCTTAACATGCCCCAACACTTGGTGGCCACCAAGATAGCTGTGTGGACTACGGTAATAAGCTGATTCTAGATTCTATTGTACACATTGTTTGTAATGAACTAAGATAGTGACCTTCTTCCACATGCTTTATTTATGAATAATTGATCACCATTGGTACAATTGGGTTAGGATTTTAAATAAATTATTCATTCAAAATATTTAAGAAAGCCTTTTTGTTTAATATTAAAAAAAGTGATTCTGGTATAAAACAATCTAGTAATTGTTTTTTAGATATATATATATATATACACACACACACACATTTGTTTACAATCGTATAAATCATTTTTTTAAAAAGAAACAGATATTTTATGAGAAGCTAGTAAGAAACTACAAGAAGTATTAAAAAGGTCTGTTCTTTAAAAAAAAAAAAAAAAAAACTAACTGTAACAAACAGCCCTTAATGGGTTTACCCAGTGTCTTACCAAATTGCTACTTTTAATTTTCATATGTTACCTTAAAGCTAGTGAAGAGGAAATGTATTGTACAGCAAAAAAAAACCAGACTAGTCTTATTCTTTTTCTAACTTGATTACTATTCTTTTAACTAGTTTGAGTTGTTAACCTAATCTATATATATCACCATATTATTGATATTTTTTAATCAGTCATATAAATTGCTAATTTTATTATCATGTGGTTTGATTTTGCAGGTGGTTAATCCATTTACCAAATATCCTTCATATGCGTCGTAGAAATTAAAGCATTTCTGATTGCTAACCTAAATAATGCGCTCAAGAATAATAAGCGACACAAGAATAATATAATTTGTGTCATAAATGAAAATATATATAAGAGCCAACAAACTTGTTTGGTTGGCACTAGCCAAATCCTTCCATTTTGCACCACGTAAGTAAGGAAAGGTACAAAATTAAGAATGTTTTTCATTAACATTATTTCAGACTTTGATTGTTCAAAAAATCACGACCATATAAAAGCCCAAGATATTTTGCATAGTGTTCCTTTTCATTTAAAAATAATTGAAGAAATAAATTTGTGGCATTTATTCGTTGAGTGATTCTACATTAATAGGGTGATTAGAGTCAATGAGAGAACCACAAAGTAAACACTTACATGTTTTAAAAAACAAAGGAGCATTAATTAGCTTGAACTGGAGCACTTCTTGAAATTTCATTGTAATTTTAATTAACATTTTACCTGATTCTGTTTGTTTCCTCTGTTACGGCAATCATGCAAATAGAGCATTCAAATCATGTGGACATCCTAACAATACCCTTTTAATTTTGAAAATGAGTTAAGACAGAATTAAATTATTTCCGTTTTTATTTTTTGTACCTACATTGTGAAGATAAAGATAGATGTTTTTCTTAACTAGCACCCACATATGCATTGAGTCTATCTCCAGTAGCAATGTGTCTAGAGGAGTTGATACCAGCCAACAGTCCCAACTTTTTCATATATTCCAAGCTCATCAGAACAGCTCTAGTAGTTTCTACACTGCTTGTTGGTCTCTCAGTTCCCTTTTTCGGTAAGTTTTCTTCTTCCTGATATTTCATTTTTATAATTTTTAGTGCTTAGAGAAGTGTCTTAACAATATTTGTCAACTGACTCAAGAAGTAGTGCATATAAGAAGGAAATATGCTAAGAACTAATTTGAAATAAATTTATTGAACCAAGGTTTCCTGTTTTTTTTTTTTCTAGTAAATACACATTTTTTCTCCTGTTTTTTTTTTCAATCTACATTATGTAATTTAATTTTCAATATACACTATTTGAGACTTTCTCTTTCCTTTTTTTTTAATTTAAAATATTATATTATATAATTTTTTAACTGGTTTTAAAATTGCTTATTTATTAAATTAAATTTTATATTTTTTTAAAATTTTCTTAAAGAAAATAATATTATTAAATATAATTATTTTATTTTATTATTTAATTTACTTAACATATTTTTTAGGTGAATATTTTTATTTAAAATATAATTTTTATAATATAATTATTTTTAATATAATTATATTACTAAATATAATTAGTTTGTTTATGTCATTAGATTTAATTAAAAATGAGAAGACTTTTTTTTATTAATTTATTTATAGAAGAACATTATATTCTATTATCAATAAAATACTTGAACAACACTTGGTTAAAGAAAAACTTAATGGATATATGTTAGAACAATTGTTTCTGTTATGATTATGTTGTCGGTAAATTTCACATTTTTTTCTACTTTCCCTACTTACTAGTAGGAATGCGAGTTGAAACGGGACGACACTTTGCAGTCTTCTTTCTCCTTGGATTAGGACCCCACTTATCTCGTTCATATTCTTACCGACCCTTTTATTTTCAATATAGGAGTTACTACTCTTTGAAATTTTATATAGATAGATGTATCAATTATTTTTTTACTGTATTTTTTAGTTTATTTTAATACTACTAACTAATTTTCTTATTTTTCTTAATTAACGAACATAACAAAAAAATATCAACAGCATATAAATTTAACTACAAAACTACATACAAAGTAATTAAAAAATTGTACTTTAATTTTATTCAATTTTTTTTATTTTTTTATCTGTATATTTTTTCTTTAAAAAAATAAAAAAACAAAATTATAAAATTTAATTTAATAAATAAGTAATTTTAAAACCAATTAAAAAATTATTAATATAATATTTATATTTTATAATATTTTAAATTAAAAAAAAAAAAAGAAAGAAAGTCCCAGGTAGTATATATTGAAAATTAAATTAGAAAGTAATGTAGATTAAAAAAAATCACCAGAGAGAACGTGTATTTACTTAAAAAAAAACCAAGATTTCCTTCCATCTTCTCATTCTTATATCCTCTCAAGAGACATATCTACGTTGTCATTCATGGGGGAAATTGCCGCCATTATTTTTTTTACTTAAGTATATTAAATAATTAGTATTTTCTTCATAAAAAATAAATGTTGTCTCCACAAAATATTTTTTTAAAAAAATAAAAAAATATAAAAGAAAAAAATAAATTGATACCAATTTAATCCACTTTATTCTTTTAATTAAATCTGTAGAAACTAAAATATTTTAATTTTTTCATGAAATTATATATTTTATAAAAGCTAATAATACTTTTTTGTCTGTGAATATATTATAAATTATTTTTTTCCTTCACTAAAAAAATTTCTGATCCGTCACTGGATCCTCTCGCCTTTCTTTATGGCCTGCTAGTCCCCAGTTACAAATTTCATTAACCTATTAGCTTTGCCAAATCATTTTACTATTGCATAGTTGGATTATGAGTCTCATACTTTTGTTGTAGGTTTGGTGATGTCATTAACTGGATCTTTGCTCACAATGTTTGTGGTAAGTGCTGTTTAGTTCATTTTTTTTCTTTTTTAGAAAAAAATTATATACTAACTGTATAAAAAGTTTACATCATTTAATCATAATTCGATCATATATGATAAATTTATTAATTTTTAAAATAATTATTTTAAAATAATTCAAATTATAATTTATAATTAAATGACATGATAAAACTATTTTACAATATGTGAGTACATAAATATTAAACCTTTTCATTTTATCCAAGACTTAGTAGCCAAAGTTTTCATTTGAATGTGTTCAACCTTGGATGCAGTCCTTGATTCTTCCCGCTGCTTGTTTCTTAAGCATAAGGGGTGGCAGAATCACGCGCTTTCAGGTATGATTATTACCTCTTCACAATAATATCAAATACAAGCTTCATAGAAATTTAAGATTTTTTTTTTCATTTCATGAAACTAGCTTTCAGCAGCCAAATGGCTAGAATACAGAACAAAACATCCTACATGTAATGTTACAAGATAGACATTTAGTTTGTCCAGATGTGTGAAGGCACCGAATAGTAAAGCCACCTTTTGTGCCATAAGTTAACAAAGTGAGGATGAAAATTTTAACCCCTACGTGCATAGATCTGTGAAATGGTTGGGATGTAGAAATTTTCTACTATGCATTATTGACCAAGATTCATCCTTTATTATACATAGCACCTCCCCCTTCCATTATTTTGTATCCCACTACAATTGTAGTAATTCCATTTGAGAGAGTTAGGAGTACTAATGAGGTGTCTGTTCTCCTATTATAAGAGAGAGTGAAATTGTTCTCTCTTTATATTTAGAGAGAGATTGTAATTTTCTTTCACTTAGTGAAAATATTTATTGGGTCTTACCCGTGGTTTTCCCCTTATCTATTGAGGATTTTCCATGTTAAAATATTGTGTGTCAATTCTTATTTTTCTCATTTCTTATTTTAGTTGTGAGTGATTATTTTGTTACTTTGGTACCCAACAGTGATATCAGAGCTAATAGGTTGCTGATATTATTCCGTTGCAATACACGCTGGTATGCTTGTATAGTGTCGAAGAAAATTCTTAGTATGCTCTACGGTTAGGGTTAGTCTAATCTACCACATTAGAAAAGAATTATTCTGGTTACTAGATATATAGAGTGGTAGTGAAAGTACATGTCTAGGAAAGTTTTGGCTAAGGAAAAACTCGGTATTTAAGCAAGTTCATTGCTAGCACACCTCTCTTTCTTGGGAACTTACCTGGTGTACTAGTTCACGGTCTATAATCACTGTTCTAGTAGGCAGTAATACTGTACATGACAAAAGTTGTTTGAAATTATGGCAGCAACATATGAGATAGAGAAGTTCAATGAGGGTAAATTCTCCTAGTGAAAATTGAAGATAAAAAGGAAGGACAATTGCTCAGATGCAATTGAAGGCATACCAACGCATATCATTGATGAAAGGTCGAAGGAGATGGATGAAAATGCAATCGCCAATTTGCACTTAACAATGGAAAACGTGAAGGATATTTGGGATACTTTCCACAAATTGTATGAGATCAAGTCACTTCAGACTAGAATATTCTTGAAGAGGAAACTCTGCACTCTTCGAACGAGTGAGTCCACTTGGGTGACATACCACATGAAAACCTGAATACTTTATTTTCCCAATTTCCCTCATCAAATTTTAACATAGAAGAAAACAAACGGGTAGAGCTTCTACTTTAGAGTCTACCAGATTTATATGATAAACTCATTATCAACATAACAAATAATAATAATGTCACTTGTCTAACCTTTAATGATGTTGCTTAAGCTATTCTTGAAGAAGAATGTAGGCGAAAAAATAAGAAAGATAGACTGGAAAATTCCAAGCAAGTAGAAGCTTTAACAATGACGAGAGGTAGATCAACAAAACGTGGCTCCACTGGGAGTCAAAATCATGGTAGGTCAAAGTCTTGAAGAAGGAAAAATCTCAAATGCTATAATTGTGGCATGAAAGGACACTTAACGAAGGATTGTCGGCATAAGAAGAGTGAATGCAAGAACTTTGAAGCATAAATCTCTTAAGATTGTGTTGCTAGTACATCAGATAATGCAAAAGTCCTGTGTAGTGAAACAACAATTGGTTCTAGAGGCGGAAGACAACTCATGATTATTGGATATTGGATTTTCATGTGCAACTTGGCACATGACTCCATGTTGAGAATGATTTTGCACTTATGAAACTATCTTGGAAGGATTTGTGTTCATGGGGAATGATCATGCCTTGGAAATTGTTGGGGTCGGAACTATCAAATTAAAAATGTATGATGGTATCGTACGCACAATTCAAGGGGTACTCCATGTAAAGGGTTTGAAGAAGAATCAATTGTTCGTTGGGAAATTGGATGACCTCGAGTGCAAAATCCATATTGAAGGTGAGATCTTGATGGGAAGCTTTATGTACGTCATGATTTGTACTAAACCAAACATTGCACAAGCCATGAGAGCGATTAGTAGGTTCATGGTAGATCTTGGTAAAGAGCATTGGAGTGTTGTGAAGAGGATCCTTAGATACATCAATGGAACCTCAGGTGTTGCATTATGTTCTGAAGGATCCAAATTTATTGTCATGGGCTATGTCAATTCAGATTTTGTAGGTGATCTTGATTAGAGAAAATCTACTACTGGCTATGTGTTTACACTTGCAGAAGGGGTAGTGAGCTGGTGGTCCAAATTATAGACTGTTATAGCTTTGTCTACAATAGAAGCTAAGTACATGGCAATTACCGAAGCTTGCAAGGAAGCTATTTGGATTCAAAGTTAATGGAGGAACTCGAGCACAAGCAATAGAAGATTAATGTGTGACAATAGAGTACCTTACACATTGCAAGAATTTCGGCCTTTCATTCCAGGACAAAGCACGTATGTGTTATCACTTTGTCAGAGGAGTAGTAGAGGAATGAAGCATGGATATGCAAAATATCCACACCGAAGATAACTTACTAGATGCTATGATGAAGCCGATTAATGCAAACAAGTTTGTATGGTGTTGATTCTCATTTGGCCTATTAGAAACATAAGCAACAAGGAAATGACAAGATAGAGAGATCATTTTTTGAAAGCACACAAAAGTAACTTTAAGTGGGAGATTGGGAAGGCACCAAATAGTAAAGCCACCTTTTGTGGCATAAGTCAACAAAGTGAGTATGCAAATTTTAACCCCTACGTGCATAGGCCTGTAAATTGGTTGGGGAGTAGAAACTTTTGACAATGCATTTAATGACCACGTTTCATTCTTCGCTATAAATAGTATCTCCCTTCCATCATTTTGTATCCCACTACAATTGTAGTAATTCCATTTGAGAGAGTTAGCAATACTAGTGAGGTGTGTGTTCTCTTATTATAAGAGATCCAGAGTGTCAATTTGTTCTCTCCTTATATTTAGAGAGAGGTTGTAATTTTCTTCCATTTAGTGAAAATATTTCTCTGGTCTTTCCCGTGGTTTTTTCCTTATTTGTTGAAGGTTTTTCACCTTAAAATATTATGTGTCAATTCCTATTTTTCTCATCTCTTATTTTAGCAGCGAGTGATATTTTGTTACTTTGATACCCAAGAAGATGAATGTCAAAACATCTCCACCATATAATATTATTGAATATAGAAACATAATATTGTCTCATCAAATTTAAGTAAGCTACTTGAGGTTTTTTAAACTTACAAAGTTGATTCAATGAAACTTAATGGGAAAATAAATAACGAAAAATGAAAATTTGAATTTTAACATGTGCTAATATCAATACAACTTTAAAAACATGATGCACTTCGATTATGTAGCAATGTTAGACTATAAAATGTTTTTGTTACCGAACCAAATAATTTCAAGTTTTATTTGCTTGTTCTCTATTATGATTTTATGTTTACCTCCAATGTGACTTAACCCCCCCCCCCCCCCCCTCCCCTCTTATTTTTGCAGGTATCAATTTGTGTTACAATTATTGTAGTAGGCATTGTTTCAAGTTGTTTGGGATCATACTCAGCCCTCTCCGAGATCATTCAAGAATTGTTTAAATCCTAGACATTGAGACATGTAGCAACCAAAGTCTAGTGAACCTATTATTCTACAAATTTTTATTTCTCATTCAAAATGTTGAGTAATTTTTTCTTGATAGTTTATTTCCCATTGTAGCTTAAACTATGTTATCTCCTCCCTCATCTTGAAGAACAATATGCATGATCTTAGCTGGAAGCCAATGCTTCTACCCTTGTTGGGTGTAGCACATGTCTATTTCCATGGTTTTGCTTTGTTTCATTGTTCTTTCTTCCTTTATGTAGAACATATAGACATGGCTATTTCAAGATGGAAATAACATCACTTTAATGACAGGAAATAGCATGTATGGGAGAGCTAAAATGTAGATATGCATGGAAAAGAATTCATGTCATTGAATTTAAATTTATAATAAAATTTAAGCAGGATTTCTATAGTTAGCATAAATGGAAGGGAATGGAATTATTTAAAATTGCATGAATTATTTCAAAAACAATATAATAAAAAACTATTTAATGAAATATATTTTATTTTATTTTTTATTGCTAATATTTTTAATTTTTTCCAACTTGGAGAGAATGGAATGGAATGAAATGAAAGAAAATTTATTTATTTTTTCATTTTCACATCACTTTTAAAGCAATGCACAAGATATGTTCCAAAATGAATTTTTAAAATGATCAATTTTTCCAAAACATATTTAAAACAAAGCTATTAAGAAAGCATATTTGGCACAAGATATGTTCAAAAACATTCATGCAATCAACAAATTACAAAACAAAGTATGAAATGATCAATTGTTGACCAACACCCGGAGCACCAAAAGAAAATCCACCAGACCAACGAGGTTGACATAAGTGATAATGACTTGTGTTTCTTAATCAAATGGTCTATGGTTTATGTGATAATCCTCGGTTAGTACCTTGGTGCATTTTCATGTTTGATGGCCTCCTCCGCATTCTTCACACATGATCAATTGTTGGGGTTTCTTGGAGATTGTTGGACAAGTGGCCTCGGATATCTTAAGAAGGGGGGTTGAATTAAGATATCACAATCTTTTCTTAAAAAAAAAACTATTTTGATTCTATCCCAACAACCCAAGATTCCTTTTAAAAATGAACTCCTAAATAATCATGCAAATTAATCTTACTAAATAGAAACAATAAGCAATAAACAATAAAGGAGTTTAAGGGAAGAGAAAATGCAAACTCAGATTTATACTGGTTCGGCCACACCCTTGTGCCTACGTCCAGTCCCCAAGCAACCCGCTTGAGAGTTCCACTATCTTGCAAAATCCCTTTACAAGTTCTGAACCACACAAGGACAACCCTTCCTTTGTGTTCAGATTTCTTTACAACAATAGACCCTCGATCTCTTAATCCCTTTTGAGAAATAGAATGAAGAGAAGAAGAAATCTCTCTTGAAAGAGATAGATTGAACAATTGAGCACTCAAATAATTCCTTATTGGATTGCAAGTGTATTGGCCAAGGAATTTCTTAAGAGGATAAAATGATTTTTCTTTTTGAGAGGATAAGACTTTTTGTTCTGAAAAACTCTGAGCAAATTCGTGTTCCAAGTCACATATAAAGAGACCTTTGATGGCCATGTAAAAACCATTTGAAAACATTAATTATTATCTAGTTTTTGGCTTAAATCTATCATATAAACATTGTTAACTCTATACCCTATATGCTTTATATTTGTATCATGTTTATGTTCAATAAGGTATTTTTGAGAATCAAATGATACTAGATAGCCCTTATCACATAATTGACTAACACTAAGCAAGTTGTGCTTAAGGCCTTCAACAAGTAGAACATTTTCAATGGAGTTTGAAGAATATGTACCTATTTTCCAACTCCAAGAATTCTACCTTTGTTGTTATCACCATAAGTAACATGCCCACTTTTCTTGGGAGAGATATGTGTGAATTTTGATGAATCTCTCATCATATGCTTTGAACAACCGCTATCTATGTACCATTTCTTCTTCAAAGATACCTACATAATCAAGTTTGTGACTTAGGTACCCAAACTTTATTGGGTCCTTGTGTGTTAGTATTGACTAAAGATCCTTTTGGGACCCATATCATTTTGATATTGTTGCAATTTTTCTTAAAATAACATGTGGATGTGTCATGCCCTTTTCTTCCACAATAAAAACATGTAATGAAAGGAGAATTGTATTTTTGTGAGAAAGAAAAGAAACTTTTGTAAAACTTTTGTTGTTTTTCTGGTTTGTATCCAATTCCTGCTTTATCAAAAATACATCTTTGATTTCCTAATATAACATCTAGGTTATTCTTGCCAATAGAAATTTTTGCAAGTGAGTTATTCAAATTTTTAATTTCTTCTACATATTTGCTACAACATTTATATGAATTTACTTTTTCATTAGTCATAGTAGAAACATGAACTTTATCACTAGATTTAGAGATTGAAACTTCAGTTTTAAGAATATCTATTTCTTTGTTTAATTTTGAAATTTCTTTTTCTAAATATGAAATTGTTTTCTTAGATGAAGAGACAAGTTTTGCTAGTTTAATTGATTCACTATGTAATTCAGCAAATGCATCTTGTAACTCATCAAAAGAAATAGATTTGTTAGAAGATGTTACCTCTTTGTCGCTTTCATAATTTTTGCCCATTAGAAATAGATTAACCATTTCTTTTTCAGAATCATCAAACGATTCTAAGTCGTTGTCATCCCATGTGATATAGGCCTTCTTTGCCTTCTTATCACCAATAGTCTTCTTTTCAGACTTTTCTATCTTTTTCTTAAAGATTGGACAATCAGCCCTCAGATGTTCGGGTTGATTGCACTCAAAGCATTTTGGGATTTGAGATGACTCTTCAGTTCTTCTTTTAAGTTTGAAGTTTTGTCTTCTTTGATTTCCTCTCATTCTAATAAATTTGTTGAATCTTTTGACAAAGAGGCTAAGATCTTCATCTTCATCTAAGTCAATTGAATCTTCTATGTCACATTCCTTTTGGATTGAAGATGAGGCTTTAAGAGCAATTCCCTTCTTCTTCTTATCATTTTCTTCATGTTGATTTAGTCTTTGCAACTCCATTTCATGTTCCTGTAATTTTCCAAATAGAGTAGCAAGAGACATAATAGACAAATCTCTAGATTCTGTGATGGTTGTTACCTTTGGTTGCCATTCTCTACTTAAACATCTTAACACTTTATTTATGAGATCCTCATTTTGAAAAGTTCTTCCTAATGATGCAAGATGATTAACTATATGTATGAATCTTTTCTGCATATCTTGTATATTTTCATTTGTCTTCATCCTAAATAATTCATACTCATGAGTTAGAGTATTTATCCTAGATCTTTTGACATCAGTTGTTCCCTCATGTGTAACTTGTTGAGTGTCCCACATACCCTTAGCACTCTTATAATTTGACACCCTAAAATATTCATTCATTCCTAGGGTAGAAGTAATGATGTTTTTAGCCTTTAAATTGTACAGCACTAATCTTCTTACTTCTTCAGACCACTTTTTTCTAGGTTTCTCTATTGTTGTATTTTCGGCCACCATGGTGGGTACATAAGGTCCAACTTCTATGGCTTCCCAAATGTTTAAGTCTATTGCCTCAATGAAAATTTGCATTCGGGTTTTCCAGTAGTGGTAACCCTCTCCATTAAAAATAGGAGGCCTATTTATTGAATTTCCTTCTGGGAATAAGAAGTTTGCTGAGGCCATTATTCTTGAAGCTTCTAAACTTTATACAAGAATGAAACTCTGATACCACTTGTTAGACAAGTGGCCTCAGATATCTTAAGAAGGGGGGGTTGAATTAAGATATCACAATCTTTTCTTAATAAAAAAAACTATTTTGATTCTATCCCAACAACCCAAGATTCCTTTTAAAAATGAACTCCTAAATAATAATGCAAATTAATCTTACTAAATAGAAACAATAAGCAATAAACAATAAAGGAGTTTAAGGGAAGAGAAAATGCAAACTCAGATTTATACTGGTTCAGCCACACCCTTGTGCCTACGTCCAGTCCCCAAGCAACCCGCTTGAGAGTTCCACTATCTTGCAAAATCCCTTTACAAGTTCTGAACCACACAAGGACAACCCTTCCTTTGTGTTCAGATTTCTTTACAACAATAGACCCTCGATCTCTTAATCCCTTTTGAGAAATAGAATGAAGAGAAGAAGAAATCTCTCTTGAAAGAGATAGATTGAACAATTGAGCACTCAAATAATTCCTTATTGGATTGCAAGTGTATTGGCCAAGGAATTTCTTAAGAGGATAAAATGATTTTTCTTTTTGAGAGGATAAGACTTTTTGTTCTGAAAAACTCTGAGCAAATTCGTGTTCCAAGTCACATATAAATAGACCTTTGATGGCAATGTAAAAACCATTTGAAAAGATGTGGCCCTTGGAAATAATTTTCTGAAAATCTCCTCTGGTAATCGATTACAAGACTTGTGTAATCGGTTACAGACTTTAAAATTTGAATCAAAACGTTTAGTAACTGCTGGTAATCGATTACCATCCATGTGTAATCGATTACACAGTGTAAAATTTGAATTCAAATTTCTAATAGTTGTTATAAATCATTTTGGCCACTGGTAATCGATTACATCATCTAGTAATCGATTACATCATCTAGTAATCGATTACCAGAGAGTAAATCTCTTGAAAAAGACATTTTTGCTTAAATTTCATGGCCAAACCTTTTGCAGTTTCAATTTGGAATTCTTTTCCTAAAACACTAGAGATCTTCTTGATGTTTGTATCTTGGATTTTTGTCTTGAATTAAACTTGAGAAGCGCATTTTCATAAGGCATCAAAACATCACAAACATATGGCATCATCAAAACATCAAAGGCAAAGTCTTTGCTTCTACAGAGATGGCCCTTTGGAGTTGTTGTGAGATTTGTTGGATTGCCTTAGTCATTGCTTCTATTTGCACTTGCATCGTTTGTTGAACTAAAAGGTTATCTTGAGCATTAGGTTCACACATACCTTTTGGGGGATTTGATCGGTTTGTTTCTATGATTCTCTCACTAGCCGTCAAATCTTCAATTATGGTCTTCACTTGAGTGGTGGTTTTATTGAGGTAGTTTCCTTCGGCTGATGCATTGATCATCCTCCTACGGTTGTTGGTGATTCCTTTCATGAACATTGAAATTTGTATGAACTGGTTGTATCCATGACAAGGGAAACTCCTTAGGAGGGCTTTCTATCTCTCCCATGTGTCAAATAGCAATTCAGTTTAAGCTTGTTTAAAGTTGACGATGCGCTCATTAATAGCTTTGACTCTAGCCTCGGGGAATAAGTGATTGAGGAGTTTGTCTTTGACTTCCTCCCATGTGGTTAGTGAATGATGTGGGTGCAAGTTGAGCCAATCGACTGCACTTCCCCCAAAAGAGAAGGGAAGGAGTAAGAGTTTAATATGTTCATTGTTAATACCTGGTAGCCTTACCCATACATATAATTGTAGAAATCTTGTGAGATGAGCATAGGGTCCTCGGTGCTAGCTCTAATGAATTAGTTGTGCTTGAGGTTGTTGTGGACCCATGAGGGGAAATTGATTTGGTTGTCCATGATGTTTGGTGGTCTAAAAGGTTGGCTCACGTTAGTTCCTTGACTAGTTGCTAGTTCCACTATGGTTTGCTCTAGTTCCGTCATTCCTTTGTCGTTGTTTATTTTGGTTGCCTCGGTTGATGAGCTTAAATAGGATCCTTCTTTGAACAGTTGTTTCTATGTGAAGCTTCTCCCTTTAACTTTTGATAATTTTTTTCAATTTTTAGATCAAGAGGAGTTAGAACGTTCATTTTGCTTTTTGTATCTAGCATGTAAGCATAAAATAGAAACTTGACATAGGTGTGAGTATAGTGGTCAGTTTAATTAGTTAAAATATAAAATAAAAGATATAAAAAGAATATTAAATTTTCAAAAAAATAACTAAAAAGGAAAAATATTAAAATCTGGAAATAAAAGATAAATATCGTAAGCACTAAAAAAATAAAAATCAAAAAATAAAAGATATATTTTTAATTATAAATTTTTTAAAAAAATTATATGAGAGATATAATTTGAAAAGTAAAAAGCTAATTATATCCATATTTATTTAAGGAATAGTTAGCATTTTAATTAAGAAAAAAGATAACAAAAAATACAAGATGTATTAATTTTTAGATTTTTTCGAATTTGATATACTAAAAGATAAATAAAATCTAAAAACTAAAAACTAATTATCCTGTAATGAACATAAAAATTAAAAAGATATATATTTTTCTAATTTTTTAAAAATATTTTAAATAAAAGGAAAATAAAATCTGAAAAATAAACTACTCTAATTGGATAATCTAAAATATGTTTACTAATAGATAAAAATAGGAAAATAAATTATATATCTAATATATATTAGTTGGTAAAGATAACTACTATAATATTCTAAATTATATTAGTTGGTAGATATATATTAAAAACAGGAAAATAAAATATTTATATTTAATATATATACACAAAAATTTGAAAATAAATTAAAGATATCACCAAACTAAGTTATACATACTATATTTACTAATAGAGATCAGAAATAAAAAAATTTAAAAATTGAAAATTAAAAAGATATCTACATGTTATTCAAACATTAGGAGTAATTAGGGAAGAAAAAAAATTAAATGTTGAAACTATTTACAAGATAATTAGATAAGATAATTACGAAAGTATGTTAGTAAATGTATAAAATCTGATTCAACTTATAGACCAAGTATAACTCACTCATGATGTAGTAACTGAATTATCGTTAGGTTGTCTCCCGAAGGAATAAATGAGAGATTTCGTGTAATTATTTAACTAAGAACTAAGTTTTTGTATTTTGGTTCTGTGATTGTAACAAAATAAATAACATAAAATAAAATACAATAAAAATTAAAAAACAATAAAATAATTAAGTAAAGATAGACATACTAGACTTTGATGGTTATGTCAATCTTGATGAATGAATGTCTAGGTTTGGACTTGAAATCCGTTCGATTCACTGTAATTTCACAATTCTCTACTCATCTCTCTTGCTCATCCCCAATTCACTCATGTACTCTACCTCAACTCTTGCATGGTCGCAGATTCTAAACTACTTGCTCGATACCCAATCCCTTGGACCTATCGACACAAGTATCCAGCATTAATGGTCGAGAATTAACAAGACTTAACCAAGATTATTTTATCCCCAGAAATAATCTCAATTAAGTATTTAATTTATGTTCGGGCTTCAACAAGGCTTGTCAAAGCGCAAGTTAATTCCTAAATTCATTTATAAGATGGTTAGTCAAATAAAAGCATTAAGTATAGAAATAAGTAATGAACTCAAGATGAAGCATTGAATTGATAGAATTAAAGCGCAACAAGGCTCATCCTTTCCCCTCCTAGGTGGAAGGGATTTCACTCATAAAAATAATACTATGAAACCTAGAGTGTCTAATGAAATAATGGAGGTGTCTAGTAGGTGGAAGTCTAAAATATAATTCTAAGAACTACTCGGGACTTCTACACCGTTACAGTGAATGTTTAGCTTCTTATTTATATAATTGTAGCTAGGTTTAATTAAGGAGATAATCACAATAAATTATAAACAAATAATATATCTAATTAATTCAAGTAATTATCTTTTTCTTCAGCTGAGTTATCCTTGAAAAATATATTGCTCTTGATTTTCCTAGCTTATAGCTTCAATTTTCGCAGTTTTTCCTTCCAGAACTTTTTGTTGATTTTTGGCCTCTAGAGCTCCAGCCAAAATAACTTGTTTTAGTTTAAAACTATAAAAACATTTATTAAAATAACTAAAATATAAAATTTTACCTAAGACAAAATAAAATAACTAAATTTTAAGCTAATTTGATTCAAAACAAGGCCTAAAGTTAACTAAAATGCCAAATAAACACCACAAAATGCATATGGAAATTTGATAAATTTGACGTTTATCAATACCTCTTTTTTTCTTTTGGTCAATGGGCTTCCCTTTATCATTTGCACTAAGGTAGCAATTTGTAGGCATAAGAGTTGCAGCCTCCTTGCTTTTGTCCATATCAAACTTCTTGAGAAGTTCATTGCAATACTTGGTTTGATGGAGAAAAGTTTCATGGTTCATTTGCTTCACTTGTAGACCAAGGAAGTAGTTCAGCTCCCCCATCATTGACATTTCAAACTCCCCCTACATCTAATGCACAAAATCTTCACAAAGATATTTGTTAGTAAAACTAAATATAATGTCATCTACATACACCTGGACAAGCAAGATGTAATGATAGGATTTCTTGATGAAAAGTGTCTTATCAACTTGTCCTTTTTCAAATTTTTTATCAAGGAGGAAGTTGGTAATGCTTTCATACCATTGTCTTGGTGCTTGTTTAAGTCCATAGAGATCTTTCTTAAGCTTATACACATGATTAGGGTTTTTATAATCCTCAAAATCAGAAGGTTGAGAAACATAGACTTCCTCTTCAATGTATCTGTTTAGAAAAGCACTTTTCACATCCATTTGGTACAATTTAAAGTCCATAATACAAGAAAATGTAAACAACAAACAACAATCTCACAACTTCTAATCTAGCTACCGGAGCATAGGTTTCACCAAAGTCTATATCCTTTTGTTGGTTATAACATTTGGCTACTAGCCTTACTTTGCTTCTAGTTAACAAGCCATGTTCATCTAGCTTATTTTTTAAAACCCATTTTGTACCTATAATGTTTGTTTTACTAGGTCTACGTACTAGTTCCCAAACTTCATTTCTTTTAAATTTATTAAGTTCATCATGTGTAGCCATAACCCAATGTTCATCAACAAGCACCTCTTCAATAGTTGAAGGTTCTACTATAGACACAAATTCATAAAACTCACAAAACAAATATAGTGAGTGTCAAGTAGAAAATCCCTTTTCAATATCACCTATGATGTTGTCAATAGAAAGGTCTTAGGTGTTTTCCACTCCTTAAGAAGATTGTTGTGTTGTAGTGGGTGTCCTTCAAGAGGGTTATTGTTCACTACCTTTTCACTTATAGGAGAAGATTCTTTAGGACTTCCTGCATCATCATCATAAAGAGGTTCTTTTACCAATCTTTAGGGGTTAGTTTCACCAAAAACTACATGTATAGATTCTTATATTCTTAGTGTATGTTTATTAAAAACTTGATATGCTTTACTATTTGTAGAATAACCCAAGAATAGGCCATCATCAACCTTTGAATCAAACTTTCCAATTAATTCCTTACCATTATTCAAAACAAAACACTTACTTCCAAAAACTTTGAAATGTGACACATTAAATGTGACACATTAGGTTGTGCTAACAGTATCGGCCTAAAAGTATTTAGGCATATTATTCTTGTTAAGCATGGTCCTCACTAGTTCCTCAAAGGACCTATTTTTCCTCTCCACAACCCCATTTTGTTGTGGTGTTCTTGGAGTGGAAAACTTATTATTAATGCCATTTTGTTCACAAAACAACTCAAAGCCCTCATTTTGAAATTCTCCTCCATGGTCACTTCCCAAGCTTTTAATTTTGAAATCCTTTTCATTTTGAACAAGCTTGAAAAGTTTTTGAAAGGCTTTAAAAGCGTTACTCTTAGAAGATACGAATAAAGTCCAGGTATATATAGAGCAGTCATCTACAATAACCAAAGCATAGTAATTCCCTCCGTTGCTCATCGTTCTAGAAGGACCAAAAAGATCTAGATGTAAAAGTTCAAGCGGTCTAAAGGTAGAAACAACATTTTTAGATTTGAAAGATGCTCTAGTTTTCTTTCCATTTTGACATGCATTACATAATTCATCCTTCACAAATTTGAGCTTTAGGAGTCCTCTAACTAACTCCTTAGACACTAGCTTATTTAAATGATTCATGTGGATATGAGTTATTCTCCTATGCCAAAGCCAAGAGAGATCATCACTACTTATTAAACAAGTCATGTTTGAGTGAGATGCACATTCTACATTAAGCATGTAGGTATTGTCAATGCGATTACCAACAAACTTAATGGTGTTTGAAATATTGTCAAATATTGTGCAGCACTCTTGATTAAAAACTATTTAAAAACCTTTATCACACAACTAACTTATGCTTAGCAAGTTGTATTTCAGCCCTTCCGAGTATAAGACATGCTCTATGGAAGTAGTTAGGGAATTACCGATACTACCTACACCAAGAATTCTTCCTTTGTTGTTATCTCCATAGGTTACAAATCCTTCTTCTTTAGCTTTTAGAGACACAAATTTTGACTTGTCTCCTGTCATATGCCTTGAGTCATCGCTATCAAGATACCATAGTTTCCTTTCAGCTATTAGGCACACCTATAAATAAATTTAGAAGGTAGATTTAGGTACCCAAATTGTGTTGGGTCCTTTTTGGTTAGCAACCTCTTTAGTTCCCTTGGGAACCCATTTATACTTCCCACTTGGAACTCCATACCTTTTTATCATGCACTTAAAAGAAGAATGTCCCTTGTTCATACAATAATGGCATACCGTGAAGGGTGAGCTAGAAGCTTTTGTGAAGTTAAAGAAATTTTTGTAAGCTTTTTGCTTCTTATTATATGTATAACCTAGTCTAGGCTTTTCGATAGCACATTTTTGTTGTCCAAGTAATGCTTCCAAATTGTCTTTACCCATTGTGAACTTGAATAATTTTTTTAGCAAGTATTCTACCTTAGCTTCTAAAACTTTACATCCTTTCACACAGGGAAGTCGCATTAGTGGTGTTAGTGCAATTACAAGAAGAGTTGTTCTTTTCTTTTTCCAAAACTTCATTTTTTTTGCTCTTTCTTCCAACAACTTTTTTTGAATTTCCACTAGCTTATCCACATGCCTCACTTTTCCCTTTAGAAGATTATTGGCAACGGACAATTTTTGTGCTTCTTGATCCATTTCATTAAAAGAATCTAGTAGTTGATCATAGTTATCATCGACTTCTAAATCATAAATGTTTACCTCACTTTCAGCATTGTTGTTTGCCATCAAGCACAAGTTTCCTTCTTCGTCTTCACTACTGCCACTAGTTGTGGTTGATTCATTGTCATCCCAAGTTATATATGCCTTCTTCTTTTTTAATGAACTCTTATTTCTCTTCTCTCCCTCGTGTTGCTTCTTTTGGTAGATGGGGCAGTCTACTTTTTATGTGGTTTGCCTTTTCGCACTCGAAGCAAGTAAAGCCATTAGAGGAAGATGGTTCACCCCTCTTGAGATTCTTCTTTGGTTGAAAGGTTTTGTTTCCAAAGTTCTTCTTTTTCTTGAGGAACTTGTTGAACTTTCTTACAATCAAGTTCAAATTTTTCAACATCCGACCCTTTCACATTGTCATCCTCACTTTTGTCACTTGATGGAATTTTAGTCTTCAAAGCTAAACCTTTGTTCTTCTTATCTATCGCTTCTTCTTTAGCCATTCTTATCAAGTCCATTTCATATTCCCTTAGCTTCCCAAACAACTCAGCATGTGTCATAGTAGCAAAGTCTTTTGATTTAGAGATAGTTATGACCTTTGGCTGCCATGTTCTGTCGAGGGACTTCAGCACCTTGACATTAATCTCCCCTTCTTCAAAAATATTTCCAAGACCCTTGAGATGGTTTACAATATGTGTAAATCTTTTCTATATATCTCCTATAGTTTCCCCTTGTTTCATCCTAAAGGTTTTGTATTCTTAGATGAGCGAATTCTTGCGAGCTCTCCTTACTTCTGATGTTCCTTCATGTGTGACTTGAATCAAATCCCACATTTCTTTAGTGGTTATGCACACAGACACCCTGAAAATTAAAACTCATCAAAATTAAATGAAGAATGTATAATACTCATTGCCTTGGAGTTATACTCACATTTTTCTAATTTCTTCTTGAGACCATGATCCATAAGGTTACTCTATAATCTTGTTATCAACTACGTGGTTTGGAACGATATATCCATTTACCACTGCACTCCAAATGCCTCTATTAACAGATTCAATGAAGATTTTCATATGAACTTTCTAAAAGGGATAGTTCGTGCCACAAAAGATTGGAGGTCTATGGACGCACCTTTAACGAATGGCAATTGATTCCCAGCCATGATCAGAAACTTTTGACAAAATCTTGATTAATTTTCAAGACCCTAGCTCTAGATACCAATTGTTGGATCAGTTGGGAATCTAGAAGGGCGAGGGGTTGAATAGATTCTTTCAAAAACTTTACCAACAAGTTCTTTAATCAAATTAAAAACAACCCTTTTGAATTAATCAAAGTTATACCAAAAGATCATATCAAAAAGATCAATACAATCAAGAAAACATTTATGATTATAACAAATGTAAAAACAGAGTATTTATGGCCATTTGAGGTCAATTCCAATACCAAGATGAATTCAAGATTAAGAGTTAAGAGAAAAGGAGCACACAAGAGTTTATACTGGTTCAATCCGATTAGAACCTATATTTAGTTGTTCTAAGACCTTAAAATTTCTACTATTTAGAGAATCAAGTACAAACACTATGCACACACAATTCTCTAAAATAAATTCCAATATTTCCTTTGAAACCTACAAAAAAAAGACCTAGAATTGAAACTATCAATTCTTTGAACCTCTTGGTAACCCTAACCAAGAATCACAACCTAAAATGAATGTAAGAAAAAGGATTGAATACACCTAAATGTGTAGATCTTCAGTATCTTCAAGTTCTTTTCAAGAGATGGTCAATTCATGATGGTAGAATGAATGATTCTTTGATCAACTTCAATCTTCAGACTAAATGTCGTGCAATTCTTTTAGAAGAAGACTATCTTGAAATATTTTTCTTCAAAATCGAACGTATCAAGAGTCTTCAATAAAGAAAACACATAGAGGTATTTATAAGTTTCAACAGTTAAAATAGATCTAATCCATTATAAAATCAGGCAATCGATTCATTCGTTAACATCCCCTTTGTTCTGTATTTCCAAAAACTGGATAATCGATTATCAGAAGGTGTAATTGATTAATTCGCTTTAGTCTAAGTATCTTTGTTTCTTCTGTGTTGTTTGGATAATCGATTGTCACATATGGTAATTGATTATAGAATCACACAGAGAGCTTCTCTTTGTTTCCAATTATTGGATAATTGATTATCCAATGAGGCAATTGATTATCCTAAGCTATAGATCTTTCCTTCTTCTGAAACTGGCTTGGACACTCGATTAGCAAGTTAGGAAATCAATTAATTCTATGCTTCTAGCCAAATTTCAAGTAAAACTAAGTTCTTAGGAAACTTAGAGAACTAGAATACTTCATTCACTTCATATTTGATTAACACTAAGCATGAAAAAGACTTAGACTATATCACACACATGCCTAATCTAAAAACCCTCAATACAAATGTCTCATCTATTAAAGATGTTATGGATTGCAAAATTATCAAACCAAAACTAAAATTAAGGGCTTCAAGCTTTGATCTAACAAATATTATATTATAATCAATATTTTCATACTCAAATTGATCATTGACTCAGTCGGGGTACTGGGTCAGAAGTCAACCTAGTGAGTCATAAGTTGACCAGCATGACCTGTTCTATATTAAAAAATCTAAATAATTTGATAACATGTAAACCTAGACACTTAAGATTTGAAGTTTAATAAAATTCAACATATTTAGAAGCATAGGCATGAACTTGTTTTAAATTTTGAGCATGTAATATTTTTTAAAATTCAATATATATAAACAACCTTAAGTTGGAATTTAAAATATATATTATTGTTGTATGATGACAAACATAATCTACCAAGGAGGTCTAGCTCAATTGGTTGAGTAAGGTGTGTGAGTGTTGTAAACCCCCTGGTACCATGTTCTATTTCTACAAATAAAAGAAAATGACAGACATAATTTAATACACACACAAATTAGTAAGGAAAAATTGAAAATGGTAACAACTTTATCATCTCAAATTTCAAGATGCGGTTATGCTTGGTAAAAAATATAAGCAATTTTTTAAACAACACAAGTGTAAGGTATCAATTTATTTTTCTAACATGAGTGATGTTGTTCAACTGTAAAAAAATGCATGAACCACTTAGTCAAACGAGTTATCGATTTAAGGCCGGGTTGCACTGAGTCAAATTGGGTCACACCAAGTTATATGTGAAATCAATCCAACATGTGACTCAAACCGATTAGGTGCCCGATTCCCGAACCAACGAGTCAACTTGGTTGGTCTGAGCCGAGTTTAATAACTATGATTATAAATATGTAAAGGCTAAATCATAATTTTGGTCCCCCTAGTCTTATAAATTGGTATTTTGGTCTTCCTAGTAGATTATTAACAAATAATTCTAATTAATTGAGTTATTAAGTTAATTATAAATTAATCAAAATCATTAATTATTGAAAAATTGAATAAAAAACTATTATTTCTGATTTTTCACAACATTGTGCTCCTCTTCTTCTCCACAAACACTTTTTCTACCTCCACTGTTGTGCGACTTCACCGACAATAACACCACATTAGGTTAATAGTCTTTTATAAAAGTTTTTAATTATTAATAATTTTATTTAATTTAATATCTCTAATAATCACAATTATTAGTTAATAATCTATCAGGTAGACCAAAATCGTAAATTTATAAAAACTAGAGAATAAAAAATTATTATTAAATATCAAGAAGATCAAAATCATGAATTTAGAAAACTAGGAGACCAAAATTGCATTTCCGCCTTATATAAATTATAGTTACAAAACATGATTAAAAAATGTTTTAATAACTAAATAGAATCTATAACTATTAATAATGAGACTTATTTCATTTGGTGTATACATTTTTTAAACAGTTTTACCCTCCATCAATTTATTTATTTTTTAACAACTATCCCAATACTTTTTAGTTAATTAATTTTTTTCCTAACTTTTTTTTAATTTCTAAACCTTTTCTTAATTTTTATTTAAAATATATTCCCCTTAGTAATTATGATGTTAGCATTGACCTATATTGCCTCATTTTGTTTTATATTTAGACAATTTTTCTTCTAGAAGTATCCAATACCCTTTAATTAAAAAAAGAAACAATAAATAAAGAGTACCGAATACCCCAACCCGGTTTGCGAATCACCGCCATTCTCAAGTTTAGAACTCCCCAATCCAAGGCAACGCTGCATAACTTTGGCCACCAACACCCCCGTCTCTCATACATTCTACGGTAACGCCCTCTTCTCTCCCTTGCGATGACAACATACGTTTTCTACGCAGGTTTCAATTGCGCACTTTTTTTTTTCCGAGTCTTTGTTTTCTTTGCTATCATCGATTTTTCTTTTTTCATTCAATTTTCTGTGTCAATTCATTCGTTTCATCAATATGAGGTTTTCATCACGAGAGACTAAAAAATTCGCAAGAAGAAGAATAGTTTGGGGGAAAAGATAAAACATTTTATGCGTTTTATTTAATTTTAAACCTTGGATATTATTCTTGAACAGAAAAGATTGCTTTTTTTTTTTTTTTTCCATTTGTGTGTTTGCTTGTGCCATTTCTTATGTGTTTTTATTGTTTTGGTGATTGATTATGAGGTGTAGAATTTCTTTATTACACTCGTATTTTTGGTGATTTGATTTTGTTGGACTTCTTTGAGGGACTCTTTGGTTGCTGCTTAATTTTTTGTTGTTCGAGTAGTGTATGAATTTTGAGTTGTTCCGTGTCAATTTTTCCCAACAAGTGCAAGTTTGAGTTGTTCTGTGTCAATTTCTCACAACAAGTGCAAGTGTGCTCTCAATATTCTTGTTTTGGTGGCCAATGAATTGCTTCTGTTCTGGTTTGCATCAATAGTGTTTATTTTTTATTTTTTCAATGATCACAACCACGGTGCACGATTGTGACCAAGCTGCAAGCTCAATTTTATACGCTTTACACATAATTTTAAGTTGTAGTTTATTGCACCACAGTGACCACATGCCCACTGCAATGTCAATAAAGAAAAAGCTCATCGAGGTTAATAATGCTTTCATAGTTCATACCCCTTTCCTTAGAGAATGTTTGGGGGTGAGGTTTTGGGGGGGAAGGGAGGGGAGGACAAATTTTTTAAATTTAAATTTAGAGAGTTATGTAGTGTTTGTAAACATAAACAAAAGAGTAGGATATTAATGTTAATTTATCACTTTGTTTCTTTCATTCTAAAAATCTTTTCGTCTCTTCCCTTCCCATCAAAACTTAACTCCCAAGCACACCCAAGGGAATGTTTGGAACACCTGAAATTTGAGAATTTGATTGAATTTAATCCTCAATTTGTAGTTTATTTTGGATTAGTCTTTAATTCAAGTTAGAAACTGGAGAATGAGTTCTGTGAAAATCGTAGGATTTGAGAGTTGGGAATTCATTTAGCCCTAGGATTATATCCTGCCCTTGTATTACAATTAACTTTACTAATAAATGTGGGACATCCCAATATCTCTTGCTATGGCCTGCAGTGTCTATCTCGCTTACACATGAACAGAGCTTTTTGTTATCCTCTCTGAATTGTGGTTGTCCTCTGTTACTGTCCACAGTTGTACTTATGGAAAGCTTATTCAATGTCAAAGTAGGGATCTTTTTAAATTGTTTAACGTTACTTAGCCATATTTAACTCAAGTTTAGAATGTTGCCCTCTTAACGTTGTATCATGTTGCTATAATGTTGCTTTAGGCTACAAACACAAAATAGCTGGTTAATAAAGTCCGATGTTCTGCGAATGTCCTGTTTGTTGATTTTGATCTGTCTTGCTCAACCAGTCCTTGGCCTCTATGTTCTTATGCTCAGGATACGGTTTTTTCATGCAATGTTTCTTATTAAAAGTTAGCTTCCCAGTCCTTGGAATATTTCATCATAAACTAACAGATATATTTAAATTCCTAGGCAGCAATGCTTTTCTGTAACTGAAAATTTGTAGCATTCACGGTACAGAGAAGCGTTCACCTTCCTTCTTTAGCAAACTACTAAGTAATTCTTTACTATCTTTATTTACTTACAGCTTGTTATGTGCAACTTCTCAAATGATGTCAAACACTAGAATTCATTTAAAACTCAAAAAAGAATTAAACTGAATTCTTGCTAGGAACAGTGTTGTCAAATGGCGGTTATGGTGGCGCCGTGGCAGATTTTTGAAAAAACGCCACCAAATAGCGGTGGTGTTGCGGGTTTCAAATGGCAGCCACCATAGGCTTAACGGTGGTGGCGGAATGGCGGTTATGGCGGAAGAAACTCTTTTTTTTCTGCAGTGGCACCTGGTTCTGTTTTTTTTTTGTTCAGTTTTTCTTTGCACCTGTTTCTGTTTATTTTTTGGGTTCAGTTTTTTTTTTTTGTTTGACACTTTTTTTTAATTTTTGGTTCCACTTTTTTTTTTTCTGTTTAGTCCTCTTCTACTAATTACAACAAAGAGGATTATGTTGGGATTGGAGGAAGATGATTAGAGCTCAACCTTTACTTTGCATTATGCTTTTATCCTTTTGTTTTTTTGAACTCTTGAATGAGTTTATTTGGTGTTGGTTATTGTGTGAACTCATGAAACTTTTTTAGTTTATTTGAATGCAATCCATTGTTTTTTTAATTTTTTATTTATATTTATTTTTTATCTATTGTTTTGTTAATATATATATATATATATATATATATATATATATATATATATATATATATATATATTTTGTCTGCCATGACTTCCGCCATTTGCCGCTATGCCATCCGTCATATTTTTATGGCGGATTTTTGGCCATCCGCCATTAACAACATTGGCTAGGAATTAGTTCAAAGTTCAAACATGGCTTAAATGTACAATCATGTAAAATGAATTAAAGTACAACTCCCCGCGCTTATTCCCATGTCTCTGTTTAATAACTACCTCTTTGTTCATCATATATCTTCTGTTTGAAAATTATATTTAGTTATCTGCCTCATCATGCTAACAGCTAGCTTTTATTGCATGGTCATAATCAAGAAGTGAACGTCAATGGCAAGTTGTGTTGGCACTTCACCTCTATATTTACCAGGTACAATGTTTTATACATCTTGCAGTGCTCAGTTCTAGTAAACATAATGCTGTGACTTTAGTGTCTCGGAAGTTGGAAGTTGCTTAAATCATGGAATAAGTTATTTATTGTTCTTTTCTGCATGCAGTTGGTATTGGAAATTTTCCTCATGCTCATGTTAAGCTTACTAGACCAAACATTGTTGGGATGAAACCCTTACCATATAACATCAGAAAAGGAGAACTTAAGATTGCTACATTGCAAAATCCATCATCCCATGTCAGACATGCTGCTGCTTTGGTAAGTTATTATTATTCTTTTATTTGGCATTTGTTGTGTGTTGTTTGTTCTATTGATGCTATATCTTAGCATAGCTGTAAAGCGGATCCAAACTTTGTATTATTGCAATGCAGAATTAGCTGTTATTGAAAAGTTTCTAAGGTTCTGATAGACCACTGTTAATCAATAAATATTTGCTATCCTACAATAGAAGTTCAGGAGAGTTCAGCTCCCCTCTTTAGAATACAGGGCAGCAGTTGGAAAATAGTTGAGAAAACAAGAAAGATACCCAGAAAATGCAATGAGCTGTACCCAACCAAGGCAAATTGCCAAAATTTTGAATCGCTATGGATGTCATGCTCTCTATATCCCTTCATGCCAGGATCTTTTCCATTCAAATGCTGCTAGTTGTCTGCTCTTTTATGCTTCTCTCTTCTGATCAAACCCCCCACTTCCTTATTTTCTTCATTAGTTGAAATCCCCTTATTACACCTTTCCCATTGATAAACTGGTGTTTGCATATTCTTGTACAAGATTTTTTGCCTTGCTTTTAATTCAATTCATGTGATTTTTTTGCCTTGCTTTTAATTCTGTTAAGTTTGATTCAGCCAGGAATTGGATTGGAAGATGTGAAAATTCTGCGGAAAGAGGTAAAAACACAGAATTACATAAATTTTGCCAATAAAATCACATGAGTTGAATTAAAAGCAAGGCAAAATCTCTTGTAAAAGAACATGCAAAACTCCGGTTTATTACCCATCCTTCTTTCTTCTCACATGCAGGTGCAAGTCCCCATTGAGTCTAACACTCTTCAGTCTGTCCACTATCCTTCCCGCTTTCACTTCTAGAATCAAATCACCTGTCCCCTTCTCTATGTCTCCATCCCTATACCCCAATACAAAAGTAACACCAAAGCAAAAAAATTGTCAATTAAGAGTGAGAATGTTGATATTTAAAGGAGAAATTTACTTAGGGGTGTGCCAGTTTTCTAATGGACAAGCAAAGTGTGCTAAGTTTTTTTTTTGAAAGGCAAAGTATATAATATATTTGATAATCTAAGGGAGCATAATAGCTCCTGTACAAGGTGTACAGATGAACTAGACAAAAAACAATTCAACCTTTCAAGCCTAGGGGTATCCACAAAAAAGGACCCCTATTAAGTCAAAATAACTATTCTATGACAAGCAACCCAAAGGGTTTGTGCACCATGAGGAAAAGAAAAAGCTGCTTTAACTCCCTTCTTGTATAATAACCACTTCCGAGAACAAGCTTTAATATGTGAAAGGATGTCTCTTTCTTCCTGCTGTCCCTGTCTGAATATAATTGAATTTATCAGCCCCCAAATATTCCAACAAGTAGAATGCCAAAAGATGTGTCTTATAGCTTTCAACTTGGTCCCTCTAGTGAGTGCACCCAACTGAGTAAATAGCTGGGAAATGTCTTCTAGCATCACGAAATCCACACCCAACCAACACCCAACCAAGATATCACAGCATACCAAATCCTGTTTGAGAATGGGCAACACAAAAACAAGTGATTTCAGTCTTCCCCTTCTATGCATGTGGCTTGAGGGGCTATTAGGTTTTCAAGTAGAGAGTTGGCCAATTAGTGTTTTGCATTTATCAATGTTTTGATTGAATTGGTCTATTTGTGGTTGAACCAGTAATAATTATATTATATTTAATATTTTAAGTGTAAAATCATGAGAAATCAAGATCTAAAAAATTTTAAATTGATATAAATGATTAAAGTATATGCTTTATAAGATAAAAATTGAGAGTAATTGACAAAACAATTTATACTTGGGTGAAATCTTTGAATTTGTTTTTATTTATCTTAAAAATATTTTATATTAAATTGAAAAAAAATTGAAAAACTAAAAAATGCTTGTTCAAACTGATTTTCTACACCTATTATAGACTGGTTTGACTAGTTCTTACTGGTTTTGGGATGCTCCAATTGTTTTGAAGGTAATTGATTGGTCATCATAATGTATTTTATAAATATTAAAAATTATAGTATTTTGTGGAAGTATTTTTAAATACATAAAATTATAGAATTTCAAATTCTATTTAAAAAAGTGAAAATTTAATATTCATTCTCTCTCTCTGTTCTTTCTTTCTCTTCCTTCTGTATTACTTTCTGCTGTTTCTCTTCTCTCTATCAATATTGATGTAAAACTTATCAATATTTTTATGAATCATCAAATATTTAAAATTATTTTTAAATGATTAAATGTTATTTAATATTTAAATTATTTTTGAATTATTAATTATTTTAAAATTGGCTAATGGTTATCTTTATTAAGTTTAATATTGAAATTTCAATTTTTTAAATATATATTTAAAAACAAAATTTTGCATACAGTGAATTGTGGTGTCCAAACTTAGAATTTGAAATTTAAGAAATTTCAATTGATATTTCCAAAAAAAAAAATATTTAGAAAATAAAGGAAATTTAAGTCAAATCAATTTATATTTCAAGCATTTTGAAATTCCTTGCAATCTTAAAATTCATCATCAAAACACAATCTGCATTTCTGAGATTTTGTGTGATGGAAGTAGATTTAGGGTCTATATGGATAAATTCTCTACAAGCACTTATAAGAAAAGAAAATAGAATGAAAAATGAAATAAGATTTTTCATAAGCTAAAATTAGCTTATTTTAATTTTCCTTATTTTCGTCTATAAATATTTGTGGAGAAGTTTATCTAAACATGCTCTTAATGTTTTTATTTTTGTCCCTAGTTTCAGTCCCATTCTTGAGACTTGCTCGAGTCTTGTTGCTCTAGGTGAACCATTGGCAAGGCAGAAATGCTGGGCTTAATTGTTTAACGATCTAATATATTCTGATTGTTTGTATTGTGAACTCTACAGAATTTTAAATGTGCTGCTGCAACTGCAAGTGCAACCCAAACTGTAACACGCAATTCTCGGTCAATGACTACTGGTAATAACCTCTCAATGTGTTTTAGCCTCTACCATTGGATATGCTAATCATTGTGTTCTCCTTCATTTGATTATATGTATGACTTTTTTCTTTTTTTTTTCCATGCACATCTTTCTGTGTCATTTGACATAACTAAATCAATGTTGGAACTATTAAGGGGTTTTAAGAGTGAAGGTGACAACTAAGAACATACAGTAACAGCTTATATTTTCGAATTCTTGCTTCTTTCAGATAGATGCCCTATATAATTCATAGTTAATGGTTTTCTTGAATCCTTTTCATTATTTTCATAAAACAGAAGTGAGGCCAAATCTTCATATCTTCTTGACTCTGGGTATAAATTTGTTAAACCAGTGGGTGAGAAGGTAAAGGAGCTCTCTTTCGGCAAATGTTAGCAATTAGTAAGTTATGTTAATGGGTGGATTTGAACCCATGGCATCCTTATCACTTCAACCCTTATGTCCTTCTCCCAGCCACCAAACCACCTTATTACTCCCGGGCACTCCCTTAATGGCTGCTGCTCCAGAGGGTTCCCACCAAAGCCATAAGACCAACACCCTTCCGACACTTCTCCCACTTGGGTTACAGGAATGAGTTACATGCCCAATCTCTTGCCAAGTACCTATAGTGTGAAGAGCAACAAAAATGAAAGATTGGCACAACAGTAAATTATGAAGGTCTAAAGGATTTAGAAGGCTTAAAGAAGGTTCTTCTTTTGAAGCTTCAAAGCTGTCTTCTTTGCGGAAAGCAAAAGGAAGAGATGTTTTATGTTTATTTGTTTTTTCCCTTTTGTGGAGGGGTTTCCTAGGAGAGTTTAGGGGCAGTTGTTGTGTTCCCTTCTCTGTTTTTCTTCTGATATTTTATTTTGGAGGTTATCTTCTCTCGTATTTTCCCCTTATCTAGTAAAGTATTTATTTTCTATCCTAAAAGTATATACATAGATGTCAGTAAACTTTGGCCTTAATTATCTGTTATCCTTTAACCATGTTCTGAAGATTTGTATGTTCAATGTTTCTATACAGACATAGAATGCTAATACTTAATCTGAAATGACAGACAAAGTGAAGTCTCCTAAACTTGACAACAATGGACCTGGTTTGCCACCTTACGATGGCGATGGTCATGGTGGCAACGGAGGGGGTGGAGGTAACTTTTCAGGTGGACTCATTCTTTTGGGCATTCTTGGTGTGCTAGATGTTCTCAAGGACATTGAGAAACAATGGCAACGCAAGCACAACAGATGATCTTGAACAGGTTATCTATGGTGGGAGTGAAATTACTTTACAAATCCTGATTTAGCAACGATGAGTAGAAGTCTACCGTCTATGCAAATACTTTACAGAGTTAGCTTTATGAATTCTTTTTTTTAAAAAAAAACTTTATTATACAGGTAACTTGGAACACATAAAATGCTTAGAGAAATTAATTACTAAAGAATTTGTTGATGATTTTTTTTTCATGGAGGTGTTATAAAGATAGGCATAAATAGGCTAAATTGTAATTAGTTCCCCGCGGTTCTCTTATTTTTTCAGAATAAGTAATTTTGGTTATTCCGTCGATTTACTGTCCAAAGTCAATGTCATAGGTGCTTATTTAGGTTGTTGACATAGTGAAAAATAGTATTTTTTTTTTAGGAATTAAACCCATAATATTTTATACAATTACTAGGCAATAAATCAGTACTGTCACTTGATTTCTTTGGTTAATTTTATAAATAATATTTTTTAATTATAAAGATTATAATTAAAAAAAATATATTAATATATATTTCTTTTACACTTTTTTTTATTACCGAGGAAAAAAAGAGCTACACTTTGACCAACCACAGGAAGGTCAACCCTTTGGCATCATTAGAAACTAAAGAAGGGAGATAAAGGGGACAAGACTCAAGAATATGAAACAGAGAAGCGTGATGATGATCGTTATTGGCTAGAAAATCATATATATCTACTGGCCTCTCGAAAAGTATGAACTATCTGAATTCCAATCCTGCACCTCCAGCTCTCTAATAATAATATCCCTCAACAAATGTAGCACATAATGGGATCGAGTTTGTCTATTGATGACCATATTAATTGCAACAGCAGAGTCCATTTCAAAGATGACTTTAGAAAGGTTGATTTGCATAAGTGTATATTGTACCTAGAAAAGTATATTGCACCTCCAGCTCTCGAAAAGTATTTTTGCTTACTACAATTAGGTGTTCTTCGTTTGTTAACTGTAGTTAGTTGTCCGATAAGATAGTTGACAATTCTCACTGTCAACTATATAAACTCTTCCTTTAACTATTTTTAGTTAGGTTGCATAGTAATATGTTTCTTTCTCTCTCTCTCTCTAAATTGTAAAACGGTATATAGAGCTTAGGTTGAAACCAAGTTTTTTCATGGCTTTCACATTGACTCCTTTCCCACCGCTACCATCGTCATTGGCTAGCTATTCCAAAACATCCATGCAATCAATTTCTCAAAAGTTGCATGTGAAGAATTGTCTTCTTTGGATTCAATAGGTGCAACCTTTTAGTCACAATCATTATCTTGAAGGCTACTTTGTTAATCCTCAAATTCCTTCTAAATATGCTTCAATTAAAGATCACAATTTAGATAAAGTCACTAGAGAGTATCGTGTTTGCTACGGACATGATCAATTTCTTCTTGCATGATTGTAATCCACTATTTCTAGTGAAATTCTTCCTCGCATTGTTGGTTATTGATTGTCGCAGTTATGGGATCACATCCAGTCATTTTTTCAATCTCTCACAAAGATTTGTCAAGTTTGTGACGAGCTTCAGAATCTCTCTTGATAATCGCTCTAATTATCTTATCCATGTGCAAACTCTAGTCAATGCGCTCACTTCCATTGGTGAAAAACAGCATCCAATTCTGAGCATCTTAATCTGATTCTTGATAGACTCCCTAATGAATATGAATTGTTGATTTCACTCATCACCAACAAATTTGATCCTTTTCTATTGTTGAGGTTGAAACTTGGGTTCTTGCACGAGAGGTGCGTATTGATTGTTCTTGCAAACTTGCTTTAGGTTCTATCAACCTAACACAACTTAGGCTCCATTATTCTTTCCCAATTCTTGAAATTTGTCTCATGAAGGTGTTGTTGTTTCTGATTTTGTGCAACCTGTGAACCCTAATTCTCAAGGTTAAGTCAATCTGACAACTCAGGTCGTGTCAGATGATAACTCACCCAATGATTATGTTGGAAATCATCTTTTCAATGGACGGGGTTCTAACCAGAATAATCATGGCGGTCAGAATCCTAATTGTGGTGGTGGAGACCGTGGTGGTGGTCATTTTGCTAGTGTGCAATGTCAAATTTGCTATAAGTTTGGACATGGAGCTTGGTATTGTTATCATAGATTGGAGGAAAATTGCATTCCTAACCTTCCACCACCAGCCTATCTTGCTCCTGCTATTATGTAACCTACCCCTTGCAAGTTCAATATGCTTAGCCTATGCAATATGTATATATGCTCAACCTGCTTATTCCCAAGCTATTGTATAACCTTATTATGTGTACATTCAACCACCTCAGATCACTCAACCAGCTTCTAAACATCCTCAAGTTTATCTGGCTAGTTCCTCTCACACGCCAACTCAAGGGCAGAGTTGGTACCCTGATTCTGGTGCTTTTCACCATGTGACAAATGTCATAGAATATACAGCAAGTGACACCTTTCAAGGGCCCTGATCAAATCATTATTGGATATGGTCAAGGTCTCAACATTAATTCTTCAGGTGTTTTCACCTTTTCTTCTTCTCTTAATCCTAAATTCTCTTGTCCTTAGTAATCTAGTGTCAGTTAGTTTTGTAAAGACAATAATGTCTTCTTTGAGTTTCACTCATCTTTTTGTCTTGTTAAATCACATGATTCTAAACATGTTCATCTAAAAGGGCTTATGGGGAGTAATGGTCTCTATCAGTTCCCTCAACTCCTTTCGTTTGTGCCAAAGTACAAGTTTCCTACAAATTGTTTAGAGTCTGTCACCAGTCTTGTACAAAGTCCTCTTGTTAATATTCTCACAAGTAAATATGATTTTTAGCCTTTTCGTCTAATAAAGTTGTTGCAGTTGTCGTGTTGTAAATACAACTACTTGTAATTCCAATTTCTTTTCCGTTTGGCACTTTAGGCTTGGTCACCCTAGTGCTGCACTATGAAAATTGTACTTAGACTTTATAATATTCCAAATATTAATAGACTCAACAGATTTTTGCAATCGCTATTGTCTTGGAAAGTCACATCGACTTCCTACTTCTTCTTCCTTTACCCTCTATGATAAACCTTTTGACCTTGTTGACACTTATTTGTGGAGCCTTACTCATTGTGTATCACTGTTTGGTTTTACATACTATATTTCCTTTGTTGATGCTAACATCAGGTTCACTTGGTTGTACTCACTCAAGAACAAATTTAATGCTTTAGAGGTCTTTAAACTATTTAAAACCATGGTTTCAAATTAGTTTAGCTCCTCTAATTAATGTTGTACAGACAGGGAAGGGAGTTCAGACCTTTCACTAAGTTCTTTATTGATCATGGTATTCAGCACAAACTTATATGTCCTCACACCCATCACCAAAATGGGGTAGTGGAATGCAAACACAAACATGTTGTAAAGTAATGTCTCACTCTTTTGTCTCAAGCAAAACAGCCTCTTCATTAATGGTATCATGTTGTTGTCTCTAGTGTGCATCTTATAAATAGAATGCCCTCATTTGCTATGGGCAATGAGATTCCATATCAAAAATTGTTCAATAAACAAGTTGATTATTTCTTTTTTAAAGTGTTTGACTACTCCTTCTTCCCTTTGCTGAGGCCTTATGAAAAACATAAGTTACAGTTCAAATCTCAAGAATATGTATTCTTGGGCTATTCTCCTCCACACAAAAGTTACAAGTCCGTGTTGTTGATGGCAGGTTATACATCTCTAAAGATGTTACCTTTAATTAAAGTTTTTCCCTATCCTTCTATTTTTCTTGAACCAACTTTGTTAACCTCTGAAGTCCCTGATACTGCAACTGCATTTACCCTCATTGCTTTACCTTCTGCAGTATTTGTTCCAATACATCATCATCTTTGCCACTGAGAATTCCTTTTCTTCCAATGACCAACAACCTCCTTCACCACATATTTCCCATACCCAGCCTTTACTTGTTACCAATACAGCCTTACCAACAAAATCCTTCCTTTATTCCCACACAAACAACCTCACAGCCTATTATTAGACTTGATAATACACATCCTATGTGTACTCAAAGCCAAATATGGTATTATTAAGCCCAAAATTAATCCTACTAAGTCAACCAAAGTTGCATTAACTGATCCCTCTTGGGTCTATGCTATGCAATCTGAGTATGATGCACTCATGAGAAATGACACTTGGAACTTGGTTGATCTTCCTGCTTCCAAAACAATAATTGAGTGCAAATGGGTTTTAAGGGTCAAGGAAAATCCAGATGGGTCTGTTAATAAGTACAAAGCAAGGCTTGTTATCAAAAGCTTCCATCAGCAATTGGGGTTTGATTATAAGGATACCTTTTCCCCTGTAATCAAACCTGTCACAGTCAAACTTATTCTCTCTCTTACTGTCTCACACAATTGGCCTCTTCAGTAGCTGAATGTTAATAACGCCTTCCTCAATGGTATTCTTGAGGAAGTCCTACATAACTCAACCCCCTAGTTTTGTGTCTTCCAACAAGCAACAAGTTTGCAGAATTCACAAGGCAATTTATGGCCTGAAGCAAGCTCCCAGGGCCTAGTTTAACAAGCTGA
Source organism: Glycine max (assembly GCF_000004515.6). Lineage (NCBI taxonomy): Eukaryota > Viridiplantae > Streptophyta > Magnoliopsida > Fabales > Fabaceae > Glycine > Glycine max. Next base: position 25,098,778 of record NC_038246.2, on the reverse strand, counting down.
AAAAGCTACTCTTCTCAGTTTTGGATTCTCTTCTAGCAAGTGTGATCCATCCCTTTTTATGTTTTCTGATTCTGCCTTAGTTGTATACATTTTAGTATGTGGATGATATTATCATCATTGGTAATAACAACAAGTTAATTCATTCTCTGGTTTCTCAAATGAATTTTGTCGTCTCTCTAAACGATCTTGGTGAATTGGACTATTTCTTAGGAATAGAAGTTCAGAGGTAGTAAGATGGTTCTCTTATTCTAACTCAGTCCAAGTATATTTGTGATCTCTTGACCAAGACCTACATGGATGAGTCTAATCCTATATCTTCTCTTATGGTTAGAGGATGTAAAGTCACAAAGTTTGCTTCTGAGGATTTTTCTGATCAACTCTTTATAGATCTATTGTTGGTGCCTTGCAGTATGCTAACATCACTTGACCAGAGATTAGTTTTTCTGCCAATAAAGTTTATCAGTTTATGACTAAGCCTTCTTACCAACATCGGTTGACTGTGAAGAGAATTCTGAGGTACCTCAAGGGTACACTTGCTTTAGGGTTTCATTTCCAAGCTACTTCCCTGCAGCAACCCTTTCCTCTTCATGCTTATTGCTATGCAGATTGGGCATCTGATCCTGATTATAAGAGGTCTACATCTGGAGCTGCTATTTTTCTTGGACCTAATTTGATCTCTTAGTGGTCCAAGAAACAGTTAGTGGTTGCTTGTTCTAGTAAGAGGCAGACTATAGGAGCATGGCTCTCATGGAAGCTGAGGTCAGTTGGATTCAATCCCTTTTTTTTAACTTCAAGTTCCTTACACAACTCATGTCATTCTTTGTGATAATATCAGTACTATCTCCTTGGCTCATATTCCTGTTCTTCACTCCAGAACTAAGCACATAAAGTTAGATCTATTCTTGGTTAGAGAAAAAGTCCTCACCAAGCATATCATCAATGTGGTGGATATGCCTACTCTTGATCAATTGACAGATATTTTGACCAAGGCTTTTATCTCCTGCTACTTTTCTTTTTTACAGATCCAAGCTCAGAGTGGTTGAAAGACATGCTTCCAACCCCTCATGAGCTTCCGGGGGGTATAGGTGTATATTATACCTCAAGTATTTTTACATACTATAGTTAGGTGTTGTTAGTTTGTTAAATATAGTTAGTTGTCAGTTAGGATAGTTGATAGTTCTCACCGCCATCTATATAAACTCTACCTTTAACTGTTTTCAATTAGGTTGAATAACAATATGTTTCTCAATTCCTCTTTTCTCTATCTTTCTCTTTCACTTTCTCTGAATTGTAAAAATTCGGGCTAAGCAAATACCCTCAGACCCCAAAGTTTAGAAGATATTGCATTTGAAGTTCCTATATTAGCATGAAAATATTTAATACCCCGACCCAAATGATCTCTGTCATAAGTGGTAGGATCGTGTTCAAGACCTCCCATCTCCACCTTGTGTCTCTCACATAAGAAGCTAACGAAAAATTTCACTATGCTTGAAAATAGAATCTGTGATCAGATTTGCAAGAGTTGGATACCTGGAATCCAACAATTCGTCCAAAAACCTGCCTTGTTGACGATTATTGACCACCCATCTCAATTCAGAATCAATGTGGTGCCTTAAGCTAGTGATAGCTTTCCAAGTATGAGATGTAACATTCCTGTGGTTCATACTAGGAAGAGTATGAGAGCCACACCCATACTTGTTACGAAGAATGCACACCCAAATAGCATCAGCGTCATTTATGAGATTCCATCCAAGCTTTAAGATGTAGCCTTGATTCAACTCCTTCATATTTTGAAAACCAAGTTCGTCGTGCTCCTTCGGCTTGCAGATGTGTCCCACGAGATAAGATGCACTTTCCTACTATCATGGGAGCTTCCCTAAATGAAATTCCTGCAAAGTCTTTCAATCTCCTTATGCACTGAGGTTGGTAATAGAAAAGTTTGCATCACGTACCCTGGTATTCTAATAAGGGAATATTGGGCCAAAGTAATTTTTCCTGCCATAGAGAGTGCGAGATTTCCAAGACAACTTTTTCCTGACTTTATCTATAATACATTGATAATGATGTGCTGACTTCCTTTGACTGAACATCAGAAAGCCCAAGTAACTGTCTATAGAGGTAGAAACAAGAATGTCTAAGCTTTGATTGAGAGAAATGGCCTCCTCTAGTTTCACATTCTTAGAAAAGAATAAAACAGATTTATGAACATTTATTTTTTGTCCCGAGCCACTACAAAAGCATCCATAATAGTTTTGATAACCTAAGCTTGTTGTAGAGAAGCCTCAACCACGAATTATGTCATCGATGAAGAATAAATGCAACACTGTGACTCCTGTACTATTCCCAAACCAGAAGGGTTTCCAATTACCCTCATTGACTGACTTTTAAATGAGATATGCTAGCCTCTCCATGTGCAAGACAAAGAGGTAAGGGGGTGAAGGGTCCCCTTGCCTCAATCCCCATGTAGGAGCAAAAGAATTCCAATTGATAGCTAAAGAAGTGCTCATACAATTAGAGAGAATATCAATCATCCAAGAGGGAATCTTCAGTTGATTAAGAGTGTCAATCACAAAACTCCATTCCATTCGATCATAGGCTTTGTGAAGGTCAAGCTTTAACATCATATGACATTTCTTCCAGGAAGCATGGTTAAAGGAGTGAACCAGCTCCTGAAGAATAATAGCATTGTCCATAAAGGCCCGAAAAGACTTACAAGAATGGGGTCTTAAACCGGAACTTTGGCCTGATGAAAAGGGTAGATACCTGCTGTATATACATTGACAATTACAAATAAGGTAGTTTTTCTTAGAACTTTTTAGGCTTAAAATTTTTGTTTTAATTATTTGTCTTCAGTTAATATGACATCATCTCAACGACTAACATGTTAAAAAGAAATATTCTCAAGGTAATGACAAATTCAAAATAAAAATATTAATATATTAAGAATATATTGTCACGAAAATTTTTTATTAGCTGATTAGTTATTCGAACCTCAAACATATATATAGAATACGACTTCTTTGAGAACACTTTCTTACATGACAACAATTAATAACAACTATTAGGCTATGATTAAAAATAATAGACAGTTAAGACTAAAATATTTAAAAATTAAAATATAATATAACCATTAAATTTTTAAAAGATTCATCAAACAAATCACGTCCTAAAATATCTTAGTTATAGTTAACCCATCATCATTACCAAGATTGTCACCGCCTTTGTCAGTATGACTGTCGTCATCATCCCTTAGGCATGGCAAGTGTACCCATCCCTAAGGGGATTGACCCATCCCCATGGGGACTGACCCGAACATGCCTGATTTTGACGGAAAAAAATTGAGTCAATCGAGGTTGGTTTTTTTCTGATTGAGAAAGTTGGGTTCAAAGATGGGATCAGGTATGCTGGGACTCGCTCCCATCCAACTTCTATTTGATATATAAATACTTTAAATTACTATTATAACCTTATAATTTTAATGGATTAATGCTTTTTTATGTATGGCATTATTGCTTTCCTTAGCATTGTGTATAATTTTTACGTAATTTCATGTTGAACTTAAAAAATAAAAGGGAGAAAGTTATTTTTACTTAATTTGTTGCTAAGTACTTGGAATTTCAACTTGGGTAAACAAGCTGTTATGATCACTATTTCTTTAAGCTATCCAAAAATAACTGAGATCAAACAATTTTTGCTTGAAATTTTAATTTAACATGCTATAATAGATTTAGTCCAATAAAAAAAATTTCTTATTTTTTCATTTTTTATGAATAAAAGAAAAAGATAGGATCATGGGCGGGGATGGGGAAACCTGATCCCCAAGCAGGGGCGAGGATGGGTCTAATTTTTGGACCCCAACAGGGATGAAACAACAAGAAACACACTAAAAGGACGGTCGAATAGCGTATATATCAAAGATATAAACTTTTTGAAATATAAAAGATAATATAGATAGTAAGTATTAAACACAACTCATCCGTTGAGGATAAAACAAATATATAATGAAGATCAAGATGGTCGTCTAGTGACAGATAAAATATAGTTCTTGAAACAGTTTTTCAAATAAACACTTAGTGTTAAAAGATGATAGAAAGTGTCATTAGAATGCTTAATAAATCGTTATGGAGAGAAGTGGAAACACTTGGTTTATATTGATTCACTCAACCTAAGTTACGTCTAGTTCTCTTTTACTTACTAGTAAATGGTTTCACTAATCAAAACTTGATTACAAAATAAGTATTCTAATATGTCACTCCTGACTTTACAAGTATTCCTAACACTACTTTTGGTACCTTCTTAGACTCCCCCTGAATCTAAGAACCCAAGTATTGTTTAACTCTAAGTCACTCTTGACTTTCACAAACAAATGTTTGAATGAATACAAGTATTCTTAACACTCAATGAGTGAATAAAAAATTAAGTACAAATATAAAATAATTTTGTTTCGTAAACAATAAGCTAATGAAAATTGTGTATTAGTCATCTAGTGATTTTAGCAGAGTTTTGTTTCACATATTTTCTTGTGCTCTTACTCTAGTTTTCGTATGTTGCTTCCTTTATGGAAACAACCTTTTATAGAATTTAGTGAAGGATCCGTTACGGAATCAATGTCTATTCCTTGAAAGGATCGTTGTCTCACAATGAAGAATAAGGTGACATGTCATGCTTTGAATGGAAAGGAATGATCCATAGTACAAATAGCATCATGTGCTTTTTGTTCGTAGCAAAAAGGACCTTTAAAGGAATATTCCGTTAAAATCTTCTATACTCTTATATATTGTCTTTTTCTTAAATTCAAACTTTAGCAATTCAAAATCAAGAGACACAAATAGAATTTGAATGAAACAAAATATGTGCACATCACTTTTTTGTCATACTCAGTCTTTGAGACTGGACGCGCGAGTTTCCCCTAAGAGTGTGTTATACTGATTTACACAAGAGTGGATGCTCATAGAATATAACATGTTGGATGCTAATTAAAAGAACAAAGCATTGTTTCTACAATGTGGGCAATACTGAATTTTGTAAATTCCTTTAACATAATGATCATGTCCATTTGTCAAAATTCATTATAATATTAATAATTTATACTTATTATTGTACATCAAAGTCCAAGGTGGATGAGACGAGTGATTGTCCAAACCTAACAGGAGATTGGGGTCAGGGAGTTAAGGGCGAGGGCTACGGAGACTAAACCTGTCCTGTTCGGTTACCATGTCTACCATCACTGCTGTTACCACCACCGTCATCACCACCTTGCTGCCATAACTACTGTCATTGTCATCACCAAGATGGTGGACAATGATGATAGTGACAACAATGACAGTAGCGACGATCAGGACAACAATGATGGTGGCAGGACAGTAATATGGTGGTGGTTGTGCAATGGTGTGTGTATATACACACACATACTATCGAGTCATCATCACTTGTTATCGATCCAACAACTTATATACGCTTTTTTTGTTTTCTAAAAAATTAAAAATTTCACACTTTTATTTTTTTTTCTCTTTTTTTTTAGTGAAAGAAGGGAAAAGATCCATGAACAACTCAATAATATAAGACTGCCTGTGGACAATTGCTTAGGTGGCTTTTATTGTATTTTTTATTATTTAATAATTGTAAGTAAAACTTAAATTAAAAACAAATTTGAAAGAAACAAAATTAAAAAATTGAGTGCTTCTCTCTGTCTCTCTTGCTCAACTCCGCTCATCCTTTCCCGCTCTGTTCATCTATGTTTCCTCTTCCTGTAAGAAAGCAGTAACATGTATATTTGAACAAACTCCTTTGTATGAACCCAGAAAGATAGCCAAAGCATAAGATAAACATTACTTTGGAATAAATCTATATATAGAAGCCACAGAACAAATTAAAAAAGATAACTCTGGTAAAGTAGAAATAACCTTCAGACCCGCTCCAACCATAGAACAAATTAAACAAGATAACTCTGGTAAAGTAGAAATAACCTTCAACAGAAGAAACTCTTTCTCATCAAGAATAGAAGCCTCTAGGTCTGAATATGAGTCAGCCAGAAGGTCTTTTTTGGTTAGAACCCGTTCAATCCCAGTAGGACTAACCAGATCTGAGTCACATAACCAGTTCCCTACGGTAAACCTCCAAGGATTAGATACTACTTCTAGCATACCTAAAACAACTTACAACCAAGACCAAGAGGACGACCAAAAGTCGATCCAATCCCCAACATACTCTTCTATGGAACCTTATGATGTTATCTGACAATTTTAGCATTGATAAGGAAACCCTTAGGAAAGATTTTTATTCTCCGGCGAATGAGCCTCAACGGATATGGTTTTTCCAGCATTACAAGGGTACAAACATAAAACAAATCCAAGACAAGTTCTATGAATTTGTCGAAAGAGTCAAAATTAATGTCCTTTTCTTTGATTGGTTCCATGCTTATACCATAAAAAAGGATATAGATTACCTATGGAAGCAAGACATCATAGGTGATCCATCGGCAAATGTCCTAACAAATTGGCAAATAAAAGATTGTGAGTTAATCCAATCGGAATTACCTCCCGCAACTAAATATCAACTACCAAATATCAAAGATAGTAACAATAAACCTGTCATGGCAATTCCATTTAAAACAAAAGATATCAATGAGGAAGTAACCTCTGAAGATATTAAGAGCCTAATGGAACAGGCAAATTACACCAATAAATATTTAAAGTTTTAGTAGAAACCATTAAGACTAAGGTAGTTCCTAAACAAAAATCGGTCGAGGAAGCTTCGCCAAGCATTCCCATTGAAAAACCATTATTCAAACCTTTCAAAGTTAGTGAGAAGGCTAAACAAAAAATTAGGGAACTTAGAAAAACTAAATCCTTAATTGAAGGCGTAGGTGACAATCATAGTGAATTACTAAACAAAATTGGTAGTTTACTTAAGGTCATTCCAGATACTCCCCAAACTTCGGAGAATACTTCCAAAATGGTAACAAGAAGTATCTCCAGATTAATTAATGTTATTAATGAAGATAGTGACCAAAGCTCAGATAACACAACTGAGATAGGATCAGTGTCAGAAAAGAATATAAACCCAATTAATTCCAAACACTGGAAAACATCCTCCAAATTATATTATCAACGTCCGACTGCCCCTGACCTTCTATTAGAGGAAAGAGGTGAAAACAATTTTAAGAGTTTTAGTGCAAACAACATCTATGAATGGAACATAGATGCACAAACAGAGTATAACATCATGAATACACTCCAACATGTGACAATGGTAGCTACGGCTTACCAAACCTCCCATGAATGTTCAGAAGAAACCATTATAGATATCTTAGTGGCAGAATTTTCTGGACAACTGAAAGGATGGTGGGATAATTATCTCACTAATGAAGAGAAATAAAAAATTTACAGCGCAGTCAAGACGAATCTCAATGGAAAATTCATTACTAATGACGATGATAAAGAGATTCCTGTCGCTGTCAACACATTAATTTTTACAATAGCCCAACATTTTATTGGAGACCCATCCTTATGGAAGGATAAGTCTGCAGAATTATTATCAAATCTTAGGTGTAGAACCTTAGCAGATTTTAGGTGGTACAGAGATACTTTCCTAACTAGGGTTTACACCAGAGAAGATAGTCAACAACCTTTTTGGAAGGAAAAATTTCTAGCCGGTCTTCCCAGATCGTTAGGAGACAAGGTTAGAGATAAAATCCATTGTCAATCTGCCAATGGAGACATTCCATATGAAAATTTAAGCTATGGTCAATTAATTTCTTATGTCCAAAAGGTAGCCTTAAAAATTTTTCAGGATGACAAAATTCAGAGGCAATTAGCCAAAGAAAAGGCTCAAACAAAGAAGGATTTAGGATCCTTCTGTGAACAATTTGGCCTACCGGCCTGTCCAAAACAAAAGAAAAAACAGTCCTCTAGGAGAGAAATCCATGAGCATAAACCAGTCAATAAAAGAAGATTTTCAAAAAAAAGATACTCACAAAAACCCTCAACCAGTAAAGAAATGGAAAATCCTAAACAAAAAATAAAATAAAAAATAACGTGCTACAATTGTGGAAAACAAGGCCACATTAGTAAATATTGTAGACTAAAAAAGAAGTTAAGAAATCTTAACCTAGAACCCGCAATTGAAGAGCAAATAAACAATTTGCTCATAGAAACCTCGGAGGAAGAAACAGAAACTTCATCCTCCGTGCTTTCCGACGAAGACCTAAACTTAATCCAACAGGATGACCAATTATCATCGACAGATGATGATGATGGGCAAATCAATACTCTAACGAGAGAACAAGATCTCTTGTTTGAAGCAATCAATTCCATCCCTGATCCCCAGGAAAAGAAGGTTTTTCTGGAAAAACTTAAGAAAACATTAGAGGTAAAACCTAGACAAAAGGACTTCATCACAAACAATAAATTTGATGTAAGTAACATACTCAAAAGATTAGAAAACTCTTCAACCAAACCAACGACAATCCGGGATCTCCAAACAGAGATAAACAATCTAAAAAGAGAGGTAAAAGAACTTCGTCAACAACAAGAAATTCATCAGATCATTCTTTCTCAGCTTGAGGAAGAAAGTGATTCTGAAAGCGCCAACAACAATGAAAACAACCAACCAGAAAATTTAGAAGATGAAATGTTTATAGGATTAATCAAAAAGATTAAAATCCAAAAGTTTTACATAAACATAAAAATAATTATTAATGATTTCGTTTTAGAAACAATGGCCTTATTTGACACAGGGGCTGATTCAAACTGCATTTTTGAAGGATTAATTCCTACAAAATTCTTTGAAAAAACCTCAGAAAAATTAAGCACAGCAAACGACTCAAAATTAAAAATTAATTTTAAGCTATCAAATGCAATCATTGAAAACCAAAGTCTTAGGATTAACACAAACTTTCTTCTGGTAAAAAACCTTAAGAACGAAGTAATCCTAGGAACCCCCTCATTAGAGCCTTGTTTCCCATCCAAATATCTAATGAAGGAATAACCACAAATTATTTAGGAAGAAAAATTATATTTAATTTTTCTACTAAACCAATCTCCAAAAACATAAATCTTATAGAAAATAAGATTAATCAAATTAACTTCTTAAAAGAAGAAGTATCTTTTAATAATATTCAGGTACAACTGGAAAAACCCCAAGTAAAAGAAAAAAATCCAATCTTTATTAAGTCATATCGAGTCAACTGTTTGTTCTGATTTGCCACATGCATTTTGGGACAGAAAGAAACATATCGTTGATCTCCCTTACGAGAAAGACTTTAGGGAAAAAAAATTCCCACAAAAGCCAGACCAATCCAAATGAACGAAGAACTCCTTCAATATTGCCAAAAGGAAATCAAGGATTTGCTTGATAAAGGTCTAATCCAGAAAAGCAAAAGCCCATGGTCTTGTGCGGCTTTTCATGTCAACAAACAATCCGAGATTGAGCGGGGAACACCCCGTTTAGTCATAAATTACAAACCACTAAACCAAGTATTACAATGGATTAGGTATCCTATTCCAAACAAAAAAGACTTACTTAACAGATTAAATTCTGCAAAAGTATTTTCAAAATTTGATATGAAATCTGGATTCTGGCAAATCCAAATCCAAGAATCAGATAGGTACAAAACAATGTTTACTGTACCTTTCGGGCAATATGAATGGAACATAATGCCATTCGGATTGAAGAATGCCCCTTCAGAATTTCAAAAGATTATGAATGATATTTTTAATCCCTATTCAAAATTCATCATTGTCTACATTGATGATGTTTTAATCTTTTCCCAAAACATTGATCAACACTTCAAACATCTCCAGACTTTCATCCATATCATTAAACAAAATGGTTTGGCAGTCTCCAAAACAAAAATCAATCTTTTCCAAACTCGTATCCGATTCCTTGGTCACAATATATATCAAAGTACAATCATTCCAATAGAAAGGTTAATAGAGTTTGCCAGCAAATTTCCTAACCAAATCTTAGACAAAACCCAGTTACAACGATTTCTAGGTTGTCTAAATTATGTAGGGGAATTTGTCCCCTATTTAAACAATATTGTCAAGCCATTACATGATAGACTGAAAAAGAATCTGCCTCCTTAGTCTGACCTCCATACTCAAACAGTTAAAGAAATCAAAGTCAAAGTCCAATCCATAAAGTGTTTGTATCTTCCTATTCCACAGGCATTCTAAATTGTCGACACTGATGCATAAGACATAGGTTATGGTGGCATCCTCAAACAAAGAATATATGGTCAAGAGCATGTCATTGCATATACTTCAAAACATTGGAATCCTGCATAATTAAAGTATTCAACGGTTAAAAAAGAAGTTTTAGCAATTGTTTTGTGCATTTCCAAATTTCAATCAGATTTGTTAAATAATTTTTTTTTAATCAGAGTTGACTGTAAATCAGCCAGACATTTTACAAAAAGATGTTAAAAACCTTGCCTCAAAACAAATTTTTGCAAGATGGCAAACAATTTTAAGTGTCTTTGATTTTGACATAGAATATATAAAGGGCACCTCAAATTCTCTACTTGACTACCTCACCCATGAATTTTTATAGAAAATTCTCGATGCCTCCTAAGGTGTCCGGCTCCTCCGGGAGAGGAGGAAGAACCAGTAGTAACAGGAAAGATGTTTTATTGGCTCTACCAGAGCCAGTAACTAAGAAAACAACCGCATCATCTTCTGGGTCACCTACCCAGACTGGGTCATCAACCCAGAAAGGAAAATTTGAAGGTTCATTGACCCAAATAGTTACTATCAAACTTGAGTCATCCACTTAGGAATCCCCCAAACCAACAACAAAAAAGCAGACCGTGGCTGACTATGCCTGGTCAATCCAAACTCTCCTGGCCCTAGAAGACATAGGCCTCACCAAGTTACCAAAATTAGCCAAGAAAACCTGGACAGAAATGGCCTCAGAATCAGACGATGATTCTGAAATAGATCTTCAAAAACAAATTCAAAAAACCAAACAGACCAAAACAATCTGTAACCAGAAACAAGCCAACCGTTGACTTAACAAGACTCAACATCACAACCCGCCAACAGTTATATCTCAAAAAACAAATTCTTTAATGTTTTACAGATGGAGCCAGAATACTGGGATAAGAATCCTTTTAAAGCAACCGCCAAAGTATTCCCCCCAGGATTTCACTATAGGCCATCAGCCCTCAACAAAACCAGAAAATTTTACTAATTCATTCTAATAGATACAAACTCCGTATCTATCAAACATTTCAAGGACCCTAAGGACCCAAACCTAAACACCCACTCCACAATCCAAATCCTAAAGGTAATGCATCCACGACATTATGGCTCCAATTTAAACCAACCCAAGAAGTTTTCTGCACCTTTTGACCCTGCAGGATACAATTATTGGGATTACATTGACGCCTGGACCAATGTGTTCCGGCACCAAAATAGTAAATTCAAGCATTCGTGGTTGATTTACTTCTAAAATAACACTGTCTACAATTTTCCAAATTGGTTCCTCCAATGGTGGAATTACTTCGGATCAATACCACAAATATTTGCAGAAGAAGTCCAATAGGGATTTCAACAGTTCAAAAAACTATTCAACAACAAGGAATCAAGAATTCTAGCCGATTTGAAGTTCTTTTCCAGCTTCGCTTTGTCATGGATCTCTTTATGGCAATACAGGTATGGAAAAACCGAAAACAACAAGCAGTATCCGCCGTTACAAAGACATGCCTTTGTAAAATGGTGGTCACAATTTGATACCTCAAAGGCTACTCCAGATCAAGTCAAGAACTGGTTTCAGAGAAACCCTGAGTTCCTCAAACCTGCTGATCCAGAGACATCCTTGTTTCTGAATCAGAAGTCTCAACTCGCAGCATTCTTGGCAAGCTCAAAGTTCAAAGAAAGTCTTGCCCAGAATCTCAAGGAAGTTCTCCATCTACTTCAACAAGAAGAAGATGAAGAACCCCCAAAAAAGGAGGCCGAATCATCAGAAAATAATGATGATCCATTCTACCAGAATGAGGACGATTGTTTTGGTATATCACTAGATGACGATTAATTAGTTGTAGTAATCAAGCATTATTGTAACTAATGTACCTGGTCAAGAAAATAAATTGTAATTGTTCCGGTAAACATTACCGATACTGTAGAAACAGTAACAAACTTTGGTGTATTTAAAGGAGTCCTCGTTCTCTTTGTGAGGCACCCTTTCAGATAGCCCTATTATCAGTTTTTAGAGTGAGAAGCTCTGCATAGGGAAAAAATCTTTGTAAGATTTTCTTTCAATTTGAATAAACTCAAAGTTTCATTTACATATCTCTCTTCTCCCTTTACCGATCCTGTGCGGCTCTGCCGCCGCTTCGGTTTCTTTGTTTATGAAAACCTGGGATTTGTAAGTCAGACTCCGGTGTGCCCTTGATACTTGTTTCAAACTTATTTCATTAGATTGTTCATATTCATACTGCATTTTACTTCCTATCTGTCCGTTTGATCATTTTCCGTTGATCTCTGGTGTATATATATATATATATATATATATATATATATATATATAAAGAATCACATTTCTTTAAAAAAAATAATTTCGTTGATTGAAGGAAAAAAAGTATTCATTCCATTTCATATAATAAAACAATAATAGCAAACACCAAAGAGACCCCAAAAACCATCAAATTAAAAGAAAGAAAAAAATGTACGTTAATTTGCAGGGAGCCAAAGATGGAAACTTTTTAGTCTTGAAACATCAAGGTAAAAATACAAATGCAAACAATAGCCAAATTCCATCAACAGACTATACAAAATCAATTGTTTTCTTCTTGGTTTCTTAATAAAAAAATTAAGACAACACCAAAAGGAAATGAAAGGAAGGAAGGAAAGAAAAACTTTGCAGATCTGGTTCGTCAAAGGGATTGCGTGTTGTTGTTCGAATCAGAGTTCAACGTCTACGGGGTTGACAGTGCCGATGGGTGCCCCAACAGTGATTTGGTTGGTGACAATTGTGTTTGATGGTGGTGCGTCGAGGTCATGGTGGTTTGGGTCATGGGTAGTTGGTGGTGTTTCTGGGTGGCGCGCTGGTGGCGGGGTGGTGGTTTTGGGTGGCTTGAGCGATGTGGGGTTGATTCAGGCAAGTGGTGTGGTGGTGTTTGGCGGAGCAATGGTTATGGATGTGGGAGGGAGAAAGGCTGCGACGAGAGAAAGAGAAAGAGTGTGATGTGCTTCTCGAGGTTTGCAAGAGTTTTTTTTTTTTTTGCAAGCCTTGTTTGCCCCTTTTGTTGAGTTAAGGTTTTTTATTTATTTATTTTTTAAAATTTATGAAAGGAAAATTGAATAAAAAAAAGTCACTTAGGCAATTGTCAAGTAATTTATTTTTATTTGTAGGAATCGAAAATAATATTAAATTATTTATAATAATTCATACACTTTATTTAACCAATTGAGTTAGGTTCACTTTGATAATGGTCAAGTAGTGTATCTGTGGAGTTGTCCAAAAATTGGGACTCTTAAAAATGTGTGTTACCCAAGTTTCAACATTAATATTTCTAAAATCTTAGAACATAAATTAGTCAAAAACATGAGATTTACTCCTATTGATCAAGAACAAATCTAGTCTACACACCCACTCAACACGTCAACTTTACACGCACTCTTGACAACTCATTAAAATTAAAAAAAAAATGAAAGGCATTGTGCAAGGAAACTCACTCGCTCAATCCTTATGAGACTAACTCTCTCCCTTAGCCCTTAGAGTAACTTTAGTGCAGGATCTTGGAGTGGGTTCTTGCACTCAAGATCTATTTTTGTCAAGATCCAGCAGGAGAGAGAGAGAGAGAGAGAGAGAGAGAGAGAGAGAGAGAGAGAGAGAGAGAGAGAGAGAGAGAGAGAGAGAGAGAGTTAGGATCTCCATGATATAAGATCTTGCACAAGATCTTGAAAGATGTGACTGGCTTAACGAGTTTGGGAGGGAAGTAACAACAAGAAGATGCAAAGGAAGAATAAAGCACCCGAATGAATCAAAATAAAACAAGACAATAGATTTAATCCACTCAAAAAATAAGATTAGTTCATCCAACAAGATTGAATCAAAATAATAAATCAAACAACAAGAAAAAAATGCTTGAAATGGGTTGCATGCCATAATCTAAGGAAGTACTGGAACAAGAGACCTTCTTCAGTATATGGCTTCATCGTGGTGGTGAAGGTGTGGCGATTTGGCAGCACTGTCACATTGTGCTTCACAGGGAGAGCGGAAAAGGAAAGGGAGGGAAGAGAAAAAAAAAGGAAAAAGAAGAAGGGGAGAGGGAAAAAGGAACATGTAGAGAGGAAGAGAAAAAAGAGGAAGGGGAGAGAGGAAGAGGAACAGTTACCAAGACAGGGGAAGAAAAAGATGAGGAAGAGAATTTTTTTTTTAAAAAAATTAAAATATTTCAAAGTAGGATATGTGTGTTCTATCAAAAAGTTATTTAAGATCCTAAAATGAGATCTACTACTAAATGTTACATTTGACATCCTCCTCCCTCAAAAGAGACATTTATTGTGATTGAAAATATTATTATTTTTGTTCAATTTTTTTAATTTGTGAAATCTTGACATAAATAACAAATCTATGTCCAAACCATATGAATTCAGAACATGATGGCATCCTCATCCCTCAACCCTGCCAACGAAATATTTATTGTGATTAAAAATGTTATTATTTTTGTTCAATTTTTTTTAATTTGTGAAATCTTAACATAAATAACAAATCTATGTCCAACTCAAATCAATTCAGAACATGATGCTAATTTAAATGGATTCCACTTAATATAAATACTATAACTATTAAACCAACATGACAATTTTCTCATAACAACATTAATTCCATGACCATGTTGAGTGGAAACATAGCAATGGGAAGTCAAGGTTTTTTATCTAATATTTCTTCCATTAAAGAACTGAGATGGAGTTTTTTTTTCCCCAAGGATGGTGCCTATGATTCAAGATAAAGTCATGAATGCAAGGTTTTTATCCTCTCTTCCAAAAGGGAATGATTACTTTGGACTCGAAAACAGACCTTTAACTCCAACAACGGTGTTGACGAAACGGTTCCAAAAAGGATTGGGGATTTGAGGGCAAAAGTACCAGTTTAGGCTTCTTTTGCAAACTATTTACCAATAAGGGTCTATTTTCAAACATTTACTGGGAGGTCTATTTTTATTTGCATTGCACCAAAGGCATGGGCACAATACAACGGGAAGCTAACATGTGGCATTGAGCTGTTGTGCCAATAGATATGCGCAATGGGTTGCTATAGTCGCAGTGGCGCAACCACGTTTGGATAGGCTTTTGGCAGCGTGTGTAGTGTTAACTAGCTAAAAAGGTATTGTGCCATGTCAGTTGGAGCAACCCTTTGCTCAAATGCCCTAGGTACAATGTATTGCGCCATTACTACCGGCACAATACATGCCTATATAAACCCCCCCCCTTCCCCCTTCCATTCACACACACTTTCTGGAGCATTATTTCCGCATCTCTCCAAATTTCTTTCTCTCTATATTACAACTTTGTTGATATTTCTTTTGTGGGGTGAAAATCAGTAATATATTTATTAATTTGTATTATTTTTTGATGTTATTATTATTATTAATGAAAATTGTTGATGACATTATTGATTTATTTTGTAGGTTTTATTATAAAAATGAGTTCTTCGATTATTGTTCTGGTTTATTTGAATGGAATAATATTTGAAAGTGACGATGACATCACATTTGAAGGCCCTAAAAAGGCTATTCAAATTAAACATGGTGTAACTTTTGATGGGTTAAAAAACAGAATTTGTGATAAGGTAAAATTAGATAAAAATGAAAGTATATCTATTATGACTTGCCGATTTTTAGTTGCAGGTAAATATATTGCATTGCAAATTTGTGACGATGAAGATGTTGAAACAATGATTGAAAGTTTTCAACAACAAGAAATGGGTTTCATTGAATTGTGCGTTGAAGTAGATGTTGTCGGTGCTTCTGCGTTGAATGTGAAAAATTCACTATTATCATGTGGGAATAATATAGCTGCCAATGAATCAACAGTTCAAAGATTTGTAACAAATTTAGATGAAGATTCTGGCGATGATGATTATATGATATCTAATTCATATGTTGAGGACTCGTTGGATGAGGAGGAAGATATCGATGATATATTTGACACAGATGAAGAAGTTGCCAACATGATCCAACCCCTTACAATCATGCAACCAAGAGAAGGTATATTTAATTAAATAATATTGTAATCTTATAATATTTTAATCTTATAATATTTTTTCATAAATAGTATACAGAAGAGGCCTGTATTGGTATATAGTTTTAAACCATTAATGGACATTAAATAGCACTAAAAGAGACGTTTTCGTAAATACTTTTGAGAAAAAACCGTATATTAAGATTTTTTTGCAGGTGGAAGTGAGACTACATTTTGGGAATCCGCTTCTAATTATAGTAACATTAATTGGAGTCATCCCGATGAAGAAGACATCCGTGGTTTTGATATGGCATCAACCTTCAATATTGGTCAAGAATTATTTTTTGGCATGGAATTTGAAAGCAAAAAAGCAGTGAAAAATGCACTGCAATAGTATGTTATGAAGGTGCACCAAACTTTTAAAGTTCTTGAATCAAAATCACAAAAATATGTCGTTTGCTACCCAAATCGAAGTGATGGCATTCCATGCCCTTTTTATATGAGGGCAATTGTATCTAAAAAACTGATACATGGAAAGTTACGCAGTTAGGGGGGGGGGACCACACACGTGTTTGAATATGAATATAACACAAGACCATGACAAACTTGATTCTGATTTGATTGCTACGTGTGTAGTAGGTATGATTTTAACTATTTTAATTATTCATGTTTGTTTATCATTGATTTGGTTTATGTTGATAATTATTTTTTGTTATAATTATTTCATAGGGATGATTAAAGAAGATCCGTCATTGAAAATTTCTTTGATTCAAGAAAGGATCAGTGATATGTTTAACTATAAAATTTCATATAGAAAGGCCTGGAAGGCTAAACAAAAGGCCATTATGATAGAATATGGTGATTGGGATGAATCTTATGGCCAACTTTTGTCATGGCTGAAGCACATGCAAAATCATTGTCCAAGATCGTATTATCAAATATGTGACGATGATTTTGTAGTTGGCAATACGGTGAGTCGTGAATACCATCAGTTCCATCGAGTATTTTGGACTTTCGGTCAATGTAAAGAGGCTTTCAATTATTGCAAGTCAATCATACAAGTCAACGGTACATTCTTGTATGGAAAATATCGTGGGACATTGTTAATGGCCATGTTCTTCTGCTCGCATTTGCTGTGGTTGAGGGAGAAACATTAACAGCATGGTCACGGTTTTTGGCACACTTGCGTGAACATGTCACAGATAAAGATGGTATATGTCTCATTTTTTATCGTCATGCGAGTATAAAGTCAGTCGTTGCTAATGAAGCACTTGGGTGGCAACCTCCCCAAGCTTATCATGTTTACTGCGTGCGACATATCGCAAGCAAGTTCAACTAGAAGTTTAAGAATGAGAAACAAAAAGAAATGTTGAAAAAATTAGGTAAGATTTGACTTATAATATATCTTATTTTTTTATGATAATTTTACTGAAATTGGTAATTGGTAATGTGTAGGATACACTCCTTGCAAGCATATATTCGATAGGAATTTTGATAAATTTTGTGATTTGAGTCCTGCCATAAAAACATGAATCAACAAGATTTCAAAATAAAAATGGACCATGGCATATGACAGAGGAGGGCGTAGGTATGGTCATATGACAACTAATCTATCTGAATGTGAAATAAAGTTTTCAAAGGTTGTCGCAACATACAAATAACTGCCCTTGTGAAGTCAACATACAATAGATGTCAACAGTATTTTGTAGACCGCGGTCGTAAAGCTCAAAGAGAATTATAAAGCAGTCAGATTTATTGCTCAAAGGTTATGAAAGAGATTCAGAAAAATCAAGAAAAGGCTTGTTCTCACATTGTTCGCATTTATGATATTCAGAGAATAATGTTTGAAGTTGAGGAGGCTTTTGATCCTATCTATCAACGAGGTGGACAAAAGTGATCGGTTAACTTAAACGACCGTTACTTACTATGCGGTCAATTTAGTACTTACCATTATCCATGTTCCTATATTATCACTGTGTGTGGTATTGTTAGCATCAACTTCTATCAATACATAGATGTTGTATACAAAAATGGTCACATCTTACGTGCTTACTCTCTACCGTGGTGGCCCCTGGGGAACGAGGATTCGATTCCTCCATCTGATGAGTCGTGGACACTTGTGCCTGATCCAAGTTTTATACGTATGAAAGGAAGGCCAAGATCAACACGGTTAAGGAATGAGATGGATTGGAGGGAACCTTCTCAAACTCGTAAAAAATGTGGTAGATGTGGTGTACAAGGACACAACCGACGCAATTGTCCACTACAGTCTAATCAGGGCAGTTGTTAACGTCATGGTCTACATGTGATTAGTTATCATTGTCCGATTCAATTCATGATTTTTATTGATGTTGTTTGCTCAATTTTGTTACGCACATCTTCAATTAATTCAAATAATTTAAAATAAAGCTAATCAATCATCATCATCATCATCATCATCATGTGTGTGATGGCGGAAGGACGTCCCACATGGTCGCTCCTATCTCCGAGCTTGCTGATCTGGATTCCTTCTCCTATCGCCCCTCCTTTCATCAGCCTTAGCAGAAAATTCATTACCTAAATCTACCCCTAATAAATCAGTAATGTTAGGAATGTTTTCCGACACACTCCATGGAGGGCCCATTGGGGCGTTAGGTGTTGATATCTGACAACCATGTGCAAATGAAGGGGTTCCCGCAGGAGAAGGAGACCCAAATAAGTCAGTCGTAACATATCCTGGTTGTAGCGGAGGTTGCATTCCCATGAAATATGCATCTACATATCACGATATATAAGATAATAAATAAACAATAAATTAAATAAAATACAATATTAATGGACATTATAAATTAAATTAACACAAAAATTGTACCTGATGAAGTTTCGCTTTGATATGGGTACGGATACAGGGGGGACATTTGAGACGACTCTTGGGTGAACTGATCAGGTGTGTAATACATTCCATGTTGCTGCTCTGGCATCGCAGGAATGACATGTGCTTCTGCATCCACACTTTCCCTACGTCGCCCTAAACCTTGGGTCTCCACACTCCTACCCAACATGTCAAACGTTCAAATTGTGGAACCGAAGGAGGAGCTTTTTCACGTGCCTCAATAATTCTATCATCTTCCTCAGCTAAAAGAGTCATCTTATCAAGGCACGACGCCAGATCGTCTAAAGTTGACACCCTTCTCCCATATGGGGACAACATGAATTGCATTGTTTCTATAATTTCACCCTGCATATAAATTATTGTTAAATAATACATATATTTAGAAAATGTATGTAAATAATAACCAATTTTTAGAATATTAAAATAAATAAGTAAGAGCTACAATAATTAATAAATACCATCAGTCCTCTTCTTGCATGTTGTCGGCTGATATACAATTTGGTTTTATGCCTAAACCACTTCATATACTCAAAATTCACACTGAGGGGCCCAACTTGTGATGACATTTCTTGAAACCGTCTTTCATAACGACTATTCCTTTCATTAAGCACTGGCTGCAGTAGTCGCCTCCAATTATGTCCACTTTATCCATTTAGTGTTAAGCCATGTATATTGCTAGGTTGCAATGGAGGACCAGGTATAAGTTGTTGCAGTCCAAATTGCCTCATGACTCTATCTAGCTGATGTCATTCAACAACATTGAAACAAATCATCGGCACTACACATCTCCACATTACAAGGCAATTTAAAAATTTGTTAAATAATTACAAATAATAACATTGTTCATTTGAAAAATGTATACTTAGTTACCTCGCCCCTTTTCATGGTTTCTAATTTAAAACGATAGTGTTCCACACTATCACTGGCCATATGAGGATTTCTATTTTGTAACCATTTGTATAACAATTATGCAACAATAAATAATAATGTGTTACATACAATAATAATTAAAATTATAAATGAAGACCATAATTTAAAAATTATGTACCTATAGCCAAGTGGACTGTTTCGTTGTTGTGGAGGCACAATCAATAGGACTAATTTAGGGCATTGTTCCCATGCCCACAATTGAATTAAGAGAACGGTAACCGCCAATAGATTGCATATTATAATATGTTGCATTACACATCTCTTTGTATAAATAACTCAATGCAGCATCTCCCCACGCATAACTACTGCACTCTTCAAAATCTACCAGAAATTGCAAATATCTCATGAGGACTATTTTACTACTTTTATCCACCAACAAGACACCTCCAATAAATCTCAAAATCCAAGCATGTGCAAACATTTTGAGGTTCTCTTCGTCGTCCACATAGTCCTGGATATTTGTAAACTCTGAAGCCAATCAGCTTAATTTCAATGTGTTTCCGTCAGACAATGCATTAGCATTTGGCCTGACTCCAAGGTATTGTTCACACATATCAATCCCATCAATATTTGTGCTGCCAATTAAAGGATTGCCATCCACAGGAAGACCTAGCAACACAGACACATCTTGTAGTGTGATGGTGGCCTCCCCATACATCAAATGAAAGGTGTGTGTCTCTGGCCTCCACCTTTCAAAAAATGCATTTACAATTCCTCCATTGATTTTGATTCTACACAATTTTATTGTTGTGTATAATCCAGACTGCTGTAACAGAGGAATAATTTCTGCCAGTGGTTGTTCTATACCCTGATAAGTTGGAATCACTCGCCTCATTCTTAATTTTCTATCCACATCCGCGTTCCAAATATGTTGGGACACATGTTGATTTTGCATCCACAACACTTCATATTTAAATATTTTAAATATAAACACAATATCACATATTTTAAAACATGTAAGTGTCATTTAATGTCATTAGCAACAATAAAGAACATGAAATAAAAATATTATGAGAGAGAGAGAAAACTAGAAGAGAGAGAGAGAGCAAGTTGGGAGGGAAGGGAGCAACAAAATGCTTATTGGAAAGAAGGAAGCTGCTGGAAGAGGGGGGTGTTTGTTGCAAGTGAGGGAGCATGCATGTGTTTTTTCAATTTATAAGCGAAGAAGGATTGTGGGAGGGGGGTATTGCGCCAACCCCCTTGGTGCAACATGTTCACGTGCCTACGTACCTGTACCTACCTACCTACGCCTATACCGACAAAAAGTGATTGCGCCACTGTAACGGTAGCAATCGATTATGCATATTTGTTGGCACAACAGCTCAATGCCACATGTCAGCTCCCCATTGTATTGCGCCCCTGCCTTCACGTGCCTACGTACCTATGCCTACCTGCGCCTATACTGACAAAAGTGGTTGCGCCACTGCAATTGTAGCAACCCATTGCGCATATCTATTGGCACAACACAACTCAATGCCACATGTTAGCTCCCGGTTGTATTGCGCTCCTGCCTTTGGCGTAATATAAATAAAAACAAACCGGCTGGTAAAATATTTGAAAATAGACCCTATTGATAAATAGTTTACAAAAGGAGCCTAACCTGATACTTTTACCGGGATTTGAGACTATCGAGGGGTATTGATTCTCTGGCTTAAGCGGGAATGTTACCGTGACGTTCCTATTATTTGGACAATTAGATTAACACTTTATATAAGATTTTGACATGTGTATTGGAAGTTTCATTTTAATTTTAAAATAAAAAATTAAATTCATTTTTAGAGTAAGATGCATTGATTACTTAAAAATAAAAAATATAAATTTAATTTCAAATACATAAAAATAATGTAATAAATTAATAAAAAATTAGTCTTTAAACATTAGAGCTTAATATCAAATTAATTTTTAAAAATATAATTCATTATTAAATTAATTTTTAAATATTATAATTTAATAAAAAATAATCTTACAAATTTAATAATAAAATTTATTTACAATACTTTTTTTTTTATCTTTTTAAGATTAATTTGTTAGTATATGTATATGAATTTACTTTTAACTTTTGTTTCCTCCTTTAACCCAGCACACTAAAATGAACTTCTTTGTTAAAAAAATCCAAACACTGACGACCTCAAAACGATCCGGCGTCGCGCGCCGCCTCCGCAAGAACCTCGTCCCCGACATGGCGGAGCTGCTGCTAGATCCGAAAGTCGGATCCGAACACGGCATCAACCTGCTGGTGCATCCAAAAAGCCTCTGCCGCTGCAAACCCTGACACTATGTCGCTGCTGCCGGATTTGAAGGCCTGACCCGACATGGCGGTGGCCTGCTGCTGGTGGATGCGAAAACCCAACCCCACAATTTATTCCCACTGTTAATTCCCAAAGTTAGAAAGTTAAATGGTTAAACTAAAATTTTCCAATACACGTGTCAAAATCCAACACAAAACATTCATCAAATGGTCCAACTCGCTGGAACGGCACTCTAAGTGCTGATGAAATTTCCAATTTGAATGAGTTGTCAATGTTTTAGTGGATATATGTAAAGCTAACGCGTTAGGTGGGTGTGTATACAAGATTTGTTCGTTGATCAACTAGTCAAACTATTGGCTCTCTGTTCAAGGTGCAAACTAAAGAACCTGCCCTATCTTTTAAATTCCTTGTGGGACAGGTAAACCATTAACGTAGGCAAGTCTTGTTCATTCATTGACAATTCAATGGCCTGAGGTGAACCTTATCTTCTTGTGTATTCACCAAATGAGTGAATGAACGGGTCGTCGACATGTTGTTACTCTTACTCAACTACCTTTTCTTTCTGTTCAATTTTTCTATAACAAAAACCGAAGCCATTGATAACCTTCAGTATCTGAATCACAGCTGTTCAAGCAACAAAACCTTCACTCCAAACAGCACCTACCAATCCAACCTCCAAACCCTCCTCACCTCCCTATCTTCCCATGCCACCACTGCACAATTCTTCAACACCACAACGGGTGGCGGAGACGCCGCCGGCGAAAACATTTACGGCTCCTTCATGTGCCGTGGCGATGTCAGCAACCACACGTGCCAAGAATGTATTAAAACTGCAACCCAACAAATAACCGTACGGTGTCTCAACTCCAAAGAGGCCTTAATTTGGTACCACGAATGTATGGTTCGTTATTCCAACCGTTGTTTTTTCTCCGCCGTGGAAGAATGGCCTAGGTTCAACTTCGTGGATTTCAACGTGAATACGAATTCAACAGAAGGAATCTATGGGTATTGGTTGCTATCCAAAACGTTGAGTGATGCAGTGGGTGAGGCTGTGAAAGCTGGCACCAAGAAGTTTGCAACGAAAAACGCTACCGTTTTTGGGTCTCAAAGAGTGCATACTCTTGTTCAGTGCACGCCAGATCTATCAAGCGAAGATTGCAGTAAGTGTTTGGGTGATATTATGAGAGATATTCCTTTGTGTTGTCTCGGAAGGAGAGGTGGAATGGTTCTATTTCCAAGCTGCACTTTGATGTTTGGGATAGGACAGTTCTACAGAGACTTTCCTCATGGTACACCAGAATCAAAATCAGGTAAGAGTTTAATCTCTATCTAAAATAATAATTTTATAATATCAATTCAATCATAATTAAATTATTTTAAAAATGAATAAATTTATCATTTATAATTGAATTATATAAATATGTGTATAATTTTTTTTCTCATAAGCTAATACTTCACATGTTTAGTTGTCTCAGCATAATTAGGACTGAAGATAAGAAAAACACTCAATCTCGGCCATTAACTAATTTAAGTGCTAGTTAGGTGAATATTTAAAATATTTTTTAAATGTTTTATGGTTAAATTAGTAGTTTAAAGATTTAAATTAAGTATTATTATATTTTTACAAATAATTAAAATAGATTACAATAAATATTGCAAATAAATCCTTGAGTGATTGATTTAGTAACAAATTATATAAAGAAAAAAAACAGATTGATAAAAAAAATAAGGTACTAATTTGCTGCTTAAAAGTTTTAAGAACTAAGGTAATTTATGGAGGACTGGATTTTCATTAACTGAGAAAAAGAGATGAAATAAATATTTTCACTTGTTTGGTAAAAAGAGTGAGAGATTTACGTAAAATTCTTCTTGCTCCTCAATGGATAGAAATATGAGAGACAAAATAATTTTGAATGAAATTATATATCCATTCATTTATTTGCTATCAATTCCTGAAACCATAGAAAATGAGAGTAGTACGTACTACATTTAGTATTTTCTTTTATTTTTTAGTTTAAATATTAAATTGATGAGAAATATAAATGTCAACTTTTCTCATTTATTTTTTCCAATCATCTGTTAACACTATTCTTATGATCCAGTGTGGGATCTTGTTCACTAGGTGATTATCTAACACGCGCGCGTCAATATTTTTGGTTAGGCATCGCCATCAATCGAGAATACTGTTAATTTTGATCATTTTTTTTATTTTACTTCTTTTTGCATAACAATTTTGATCGTCTTTAAAAAATTAAGATAATTAGATCTAGACTGTATAAATATAAATAAAAGATTGAGTTTTAATGTTAAAAAATTAGATGATTCTCTGAAAAATTTACTTTTTAAGTAGTTATATAAAAATTTTGACAGTTGATGTTTAATTATCCAGTTTATAATTTGACTTTGGAAGATCAACATTTTCCTCTTGAGTTTGCCCTAGTAATATAACATGTTGCGTGTGAGACTAAGGTAGATATATACATTTAATTCATTTCTCTTATTCTAACTAACGTATTAAAGTAAGTGCACATTTTCATATACAGAATTAAAAAACCCATCAATTAACGATTTAGTATGAATTTACCTTCGTTAATTAATTAGTATAATTTTTTCTAATGAAAATTAAATTTAGTATAGACATTGCAAGATTATATTAACAAATAATTTCGTTAGTATAAAATATGAGAGAATACCATAGGCTAAATATGTTTTTTCCAAAAGTATAACAGATTTGAATTTAATTTACCCTTTGAACAAAAATTGTTTTGCATTTTTTTATAAATAAATGTTAATGGTTAATTCTTGTTAGAATGTAACTCAAAGATATTCAAACTCACGACTTATCTCCCTTCCCTTCTTCCTTCAATTATTTAGTTAATTTTATAGTTCTCATTTTTTTTTTGCATTTGATCCCGAGAATTTAAGAAATTTCATTTTAGTTTTTTCTTAACTTTGTTTGTTTTTACAGTTAAATGTGACCATAGTCATCCCAGTCGGTGATTTAAAAATAATTTGACATGTCATTAACTAATTAAATAAATAAAAAATTAGCTGATTAAAAATTAAAAAACAAGTAAAAAGTAATAAAAATAGAAGGTTAGAGAAGCCAATATTCCTCTGATAGATCTATTCTGTTTGGAGCTTATACAATTGATTTAACTCATCATCCCTATCTAATTCCCCTATCTAATTAGCTCACCAAATTATCTCCAACATCTTAATAGCGTTAAGTAAAGAACTAAAATATAAGGGTGTGTTTGGTTTATATTTTTTATTTTCTTGTTTCTATTTCTTGTTTTTATTTTCTTAAAAATGTTTTTATTTTTAAAAGATTAGAATTCTGAAAATATGTTTGGTTTGACTTTTTGTTTTCTGTTTTTGAAAAATAAAAATAATAAAAATGCTTTTTCGACAGGAAATATATTCTTAGATTTGCTTAAAATTACATTCTTTATCACTACTTTTCATTTTACCAAAAATGAGGTTCCTGGTTTCAATTGAAAACACTCAAAATGAGATTTTATTGTTTTCAGTTTTTGGTTCGTTTGGAAAAATATTTTTACTAAAAATGAAAACAGAAATCCAACCAAATAAATTTTTATCACCATTTTCTATTTTCAGTAAAAATGAAAACAGAAAATAATTAAACCAAACACTCCCTAATATTTCTAGAATTCTGGAATGAAAAGGAAAGAAAAAAATTCAAAGAACTAAAATCAAATTCAATGTATTTTAGAGGACAAAAAAATATTTTTAATCCAATACCATATATCAATGTACCAAATGTTAATAGTATACATCGTATCATACGTACCATATTGATACATATCTTTAAAAGCTATAGTGCTATACAAATGATAATTTATTTTTTTAGACAATAACTTAAAAGCAGTGTTCCATACTTTTGTAAGTTAGTAAATAACATTTTTTTAATAATTGTCAATATTTAACAATTGTCAACGGTTTCTGAAAAGTATGTTAATTCTTATGTAGAAAATGAAAAGGGTTCACTACGAACAATTGTTATAATTGTCCTCCTTGTTGTTGTTGTTCCGGTGATGCTAAGCTTCTTTAGCTATCATTTGATACGAAGAAAAGCAAGAAAGAGAAATTACAAGATTCTTCTAAGAGAAAATTGTACGTATTCTTATTGTAATAAAAAATTCTTTAATCCATGTAAGTTTAAATTTGCAAACTTATTTTAACAATTCAAACATTTGTTTAGTTGGTCAGGAAAGTGTCACTATAGAGGGTTTGCAATTTGATTTGGATATAATTGCAGCTGCAACAAATAACTTTTCACATGAAAATAAGATTGGTAAAGGTGGATTTGGAGAAGTTTACAAGGTTAGAACATGTGATAATTTATTTATTTTATGGTTATGCTTTTCCATTTTAATAATCATTTATATTCTTAGGGAATTCTTCCTAATGGACGACGTATAGCTGTGAAAAGATTATCGACAAATTCATCACAAGGTTCGGTTGAATTCAAAAATGAGATTTTATCAATAGCAAAACTACAGCATAGAAATCTTGTGGAGTTAATAGGTTTTTGTCTAGAAGTGCAAGAGAAGATTCTTATTTATGAGTACATGTCCAACGGGAGCCTTGATAACTTTTTATTTGGTTTGATTCTTGACTTTAAACTCTTGAATAATATCAAATTGATGATTAATGTATTTTGCATTCTTTTCAATACATTATATCTTTACAAATATATGTTTCGTTCTATCTTAATTCATTTAACCTAATATTGCAGATCCTCAACAAAAGAAGTTGAGCTGGTCACAGCGTTATAAAATTATAGAAGGAACTGCACGAGGAATTCTTTATTTACATGAACATTCTCGCCTTAAAGTTATACATCGTGATCTTAAACCAAGTAATATTCTATTAGATGAAAATATGAATCCTAAGATATCAGATTTTGGTATGGCTAGAATTATTGAACTAAATCAGGATCTTGGGAAAACTCAAAGAATCGTTGGAACATTGTAAGTTTAAAAAAAAAATCTTTCTTATTAGTTCTTCACATTATATGTTTTAACTAATTAATATTTTTTTTCTTACAGTGGTTATATGTCTCCAGAATATGCAATATTTGGACAATTTTCTGAAAAATCTGATGTTTTTAGTTTCGGAGTTATGATTATAGAGATTATCACGGGGAGAAAGAATATAAATTCTCACCAATTGCCCGATATTGTAGATAGCCTCATGAGTTATGTAAGTATAATATTTCTTAAAAAAATTCGCTCTTACACAAAATGTAAACCAAATTAAATTGATTTAAATGCTGTGAAACATAAAATTAAAATATTTAATTTTGATCCTTATGTTGTTACAGGTTTGGCGACAATGGAAGGATCAAGCACCACTGAGCATATTGGACCCAAATTTGGAAGAAAATTATTCTCAATTTGAAGTCATTAAGTGCATTCATATTGGTTTACTATGCGTTCAAGAAAATAAAAATATTAGGCCTACTATGACAAAAGTTATTTTTTATCTCGATGGTCACACACTTGATGAGTTGCCATCTCCACAAGAACCACCATTTTTCTTTCGAGATATAAAGGATAAAAAAATACCTATGCAACATTTTTCTGTAAATAAGATGTCTACAAGTATATTTTATCCTCGATAATAAGTTAATTCTATTTTATAGCATTATTTACTTGTGTTTCTAATGATTGAACTCTCATTTATAGTTATGCTTATGGTTATCAAACTCTTGAGTTAATTTGCTAACTCTTAAAGTTTACAAGTCCATTTATTTTTTATGAGTTGACTATTGTGTAAACTATTTTTTTAGTAGACTTTGAGTAGATTCTATAAATTCTAAGTAAATTCGGTAGACTCTCAAGTTTACTACCGAGTCAACAAGTTAAAAAAGTTAGACCAAAATATAAGTTATTTTAGGTTGTTCTTTATCTGTTTAGTGTTCAACATACCTTTATTTAGTGTACTATTCTTGAATATAAAAAATCTCAACTTTGATAACATCAAACATTTGTTCTCTAAGTACATCAAACCCTCGATGTGAATGATCTACCACTATTATAACAACCACAAGTTATTATCTAGTAGTGATGCATTACTAAGTATTGTGTAATTTATGATTTATTATTTTGCTTTATTATATTGTTGAAATGTTTAATTGGTATGTTATTTATATATATTTTGTTATTATTTTTATATGAAGTGGATTCTTGTGAGTCTACGAGTTGAGTTCACGAGTCGAGTCTATGAAATTCTCACGAGTTTAGGTAAACTCTCGAGTTTGATGACCTTGATTATGCTCATCTTTAATTCAAAAAGAAAATTAAAAAAATGAAAAAAAATAATAAAATGACACTACTACAATTTTTAGATTTAACATCGCACGATTAACATCGGTTATTCATAAAACCAATGTTAACAAAAGCTCGGTGACATTTTTGTAAATAAGTAGAGTTAGTTAACATCGATTTTTCCAAAACCGATGTTAACTACTCGAGATTAACATCGGTTATTCAAAACCGATGTTAACGAGTTGATGTTGACATCGGTTTTAAGAAAACCGATGTTACCTAGTTGAGGTTTACATCGATTATACTTAAAAAATCGATGTTGTTTTGATTATAAATTAAAAACCTGAAATTGCACATCCCGCGTGCTTGAACCCTATCGTTCTTCTTCTTTCTCATTCTGCCTGAGTTCGTCTTTGCCGCAAATTGCCCTGCGCTTCCATCACTGCAACCACGTTGTGGAGTTCGTCTCTACCACTTATCGATTGAGGTACGTTCTTTCATTTTAACATTATGCGTTCCTCGTTTTAACATTTGGTCACTTTCACAGCTCGAAGAAAGCTAGGAAAGGAAAGAGTCCCGGAAAGGGTGGGAATCGATTTTGGAAGTCCATTGTGGTTGGCTTTAAGACTCCCAGGGAAGCCATCGAAGGTATGTCTCTGTTCTCTGTTAATGATGAAAATCCATTGTTCAGTGGTCTGTCTCTGTTGTCATGTTTCAAAAGCTTAGTTAGACTAACTAATATTATTGATATTTGACTAAGCTGAGACTAGGCAATATCATTATTTTTCCAAACAATAGGTTTTGTTACCCGTTCGTGTTACTGTCAATTTGGAGGTTTAAATTAGACTAAGACGATACTAAGTCGTTATAGTTAATTTTGTTTCAAAACCAGTTAGTTTTTCTTACCCATTCGTGTTATTATGATTCAACTAGCGTTTGAGACTTGTTAATACTAAAACAAACACACATAGCTGGATTTGTAGTCTGCATAACAAGTTGCAAAGTAGGAAAAACCCTCAGCCTAAAATATTTTCTATAGTAAAGTGAAATGCCTAGACTGTTAGGAGAAAAGAAAGGGATAAGATCTATCTCTTCCAAGACAAATAGCCATATAAAGTCTATCAATGTGCAACAAGTATGACAGATGTTTAGGGTTCATAAAGATTCGAGCACCGAGGGATCGTTAAGAAAGTTTAAGAATTGCAAATATTTTAATTTGTGGCAGAGTACATATATTTTCTCCACCTTGAAATTTATCAATCAACTTCCAGCATTGAAAAATCACTTTTCACGGGTGATTGAGATAGCCTAACGGGAATTAATTTTCAAACAGGAGCATCCATGCATCCTTTGGCAATGACCAGGTGATATCTCAATCACACACCACAATTGTCCTTAAAAGTAGAAGTGTGATAACATCCCAAATTTGTTTATATTTATGAACATATAAGTGATAAAGAATTTGGAGTTGCAAGGTTCAAACATGAAAATAGGATAGTTGGACCACTGTGATTTTGAAAATGATACATAATATTAAAGAAACCATACCTTGTTGTACCGGGTAGAAGTAGATCCACCTCCTCATCCCCAGCAGCCGAAGCTCGCAATCTGCTACCCCTAATGTGTGACCCTACAACAACACTATCATCATCAGTACCTCGAGGTACCAGAACAAGGTCTTGTGGATAGTTGGATCCTTCATCCTCTAGAGGGTCTGCAGTTGGTCATTAGTGAAATTTTGAAACTAATCAGCTCCATGATTATAATTCTAGTATAAAAAGCAATAATATAAATCATACTGAAACTTGAAAGCATAATGATAGACAAACAGATAAGCCTTTTAGGCTTTCTAAAACGGTGTGGTGCCTAACCATTATCATAGTTGTGAGTAAAACTCTGATTAGATGTCAACCAAATTAAGCACCTAGATAAAACAAGAAAAAAACTCAGGAAAAAAGAAAGGAAAAGTAAGCCACTAGGTTTTTACAACACTGCCCCGAATAATGGCTACTAACATAGTCAGTTGAGATGTTTTGGTGAACCAAAACGGGCTTGTTTGCTTTGTATGCATGCAAATATGCCATACCTGATCAACAAAAAAATGGTTTAGTATATAAACCTCAAACAGAAAGCATAAGTAAGTACTTTTAATTACATTATAAGAAGGTAATTTAATAAGGATAGGATAGAACAAAATGGTAACCTTTAGCAATCCCTTTCACAATAGAAACTCTAGTTGACCATTCAAGGACTTCTCCATCTCCTTCCTTAACATCAAGGAAGCGTGAAAGGTTTCCATTAGGAACAATATCATAAATCAGAAAGCATTCTCCATCTCAACCTCACTACATTATCACTCCTCAGTGAGGTCAACATGTGCAATCCCTTCATAAACTCGCCTTCATCCGACTTGCAACCAGTTTTGCTGATGCTCTTCACACACACACACACACACACACACACACACACACACACACACACACACACACACACACACACACACACACACACACACACACACACACACACACACACACACACACACACACACACACACACACACAGTACCATAATCATTAATAAAATTGGTTTTATTTATGTTGGTTAGAACATTTTAAATTGTGTACCAGTAGGTCATTTTCAATTATAACATTATCTAAGTCTACTAAGAAAACATAAATCGTGTGGTAGCTAGAGTTTTTTCAATTAAATTGAGTAACATGGCTCGAATTCCCTCGTACATGCTAGAAAATTCTTAGCCTGCATCATAAACACAAGTCATTCTGTACTCTAGTCTATACATCCAGCTAACTAGGTAGACATAGATATTCTGATACTTTTTGGAAATAGAGATTAATTTCATACACAATTGGGACCTTATACAGTTATGCAAAGCCACATATATCCAGAAAGTAACCCCCCTAGACCACTTTGTTAATTTCATACTCAATTGGGACCTTATACAGTTGCTAGCATATCCCTAATTGCCCCTATCTCAAGACACTCACTCCAATCAGTGAGTCCTGTAGTGAGTGGTGATATCACCCCTTGACCTCTCCCAACTATGAAAAGGTCATGAATGTCATCCATTGTTCTTATTGCTGCCACTGTGTCCTCACCATTGCTGACCACCTTCTCAACATAATCAACTGCATCATCATCCCCACACCTCATCCTAAACTCATGTATAAGCTTCTCATGATGCTGCTTCTGAATATTCCTAACTATTTGCACTGTCAACACCCTTGGTTCATCCAAATCAATACCATCATGTTGGTGTCTCAATGGCTCTACTTGTACTTGATCACTTTGGACAAAACGCATTACGGTAAGGCTAATCTTGTGATGTTCCACCATTCTCCATCCATAGCACAATGCTTCTCTCTCATCTGGTCCTCCAAAGAACATCACTGCTACATTATGAGATACTTGATTTCCCGCCAGACGGTTAGAGCCACTTAAGCCTTTATCCACTAGAATTCCGACCAAGCAAGGTGCATTTGCTAGCACATTCTGGTTGATGGATCTATATGCCATGTTTGTTGCTTCCATTCTACATAAATAAAATAGTTAGATTGGTGGTAAAAGGTTAATTTTAGCAACATGGTGTTGATTTTTTTTTATAAATTTGGTCTATTTGCAAGACATGATACAATCAAATTGCTTGTAGCCTTGGCAGCCATTTGATTGCTTTCTGCTCTGCCCGCTAAGAAACTTTTATAGCCTTTGTATTTAAACTCTCATTGTAACACTTTAAATATGATGCATAACTGAAATACAACAAATTAGTTTTTGCTCCATCTTTGTATGTGCGTGGTTGCTTAGTTTTAGCTATCTAACAAAATGATAGGGTAGGTCTCGAGAGATAAAAAAGATTCTAAAAATTAAGTGGCTTAAAAGTTATATTGGTGGAATTCAGAATATTATTTATAATGTCATTTAGCATTTTTTTAATTTTCTAAACACTAAATTATGTTGCCATACTATTTTCAGATTCCATTAGGAGTAATTTTAGCCATTGTTGATCCTGTGGTCATTGCTGTTTCAAAAAGTGGTCCTACGGTCATTGCTGGAAAGTCAATTGTGCTGAAGCCTCGAACTCAGGTATTTATATCTTTGATTCGAAAACTACTTTGAAATTGTTTTTGTATGCATTACTTGTATAGTTGTTGAACTGTTTGATTTTTAAGCACCACTTGTTCCTGAGTACAGGATAGCTTGCAATGCCATGAAAGTAGTTTTTATTGAATAATTTGAAAAGTAAGTAAGAAATAATCAATTGCAAGCTCAATACCATTCTTTGTTACATAAATTCCTGTATTTGTTTGACTAACTTATCTAACATCTAATGAGTATCTGTCAATACTCCTCCCTTAAAGTTTCATTTCGTCGTAATGATGAATAGCTTGGGGCTACTGACATAAAGTTCCAATAGTGTTTCAAGTAATTGAAGCATGGTGACCAACCTTCCTTTTGTCTTCCAAACTAATAGGCTCTGTTCCTGTTAGGTTGAAAGTGTATCTCTCTGGGTCTACTGACCTGTTATCATTGAAATCCACCTTGTTCTCTTCACACACACACACAAACACACACACACACACACACACACAACCACACACACACACACACACACAGATATTCCATAAATAAAGAAAGAAGGCCCTTACAGTAAAGTCACATGTGAATCTCCACATGGATTCCATGAGCTGTCCAAGGTTCACTCTCTCTCCATAGATTCCATAAATGAAGAGAAACCCAAAAGGTGTACAAAGTGAGTCACTACTACTCACCCATATTTTGAGACAAGGGAAAACATTCTCTCTTGCATGATTTAAGGTTGTAAGAAGAAACCTTAGTAGTTGACAGTTTCTAATTAGGGTTTTAAAGTTAGACTTGTAGTTGTATTACAAATAGCAATGAAGAACAATTGTTGATGAACATTTAGTTATTTTAGTCTAATTAAGTTTATAGAAACCTTAAAAATTATAATATTGCATCTGCAATTGCGGTTGCGAACCAAATTTAAAACCATGTTTGCAATCTTATGCTTCAAGTCAATTTCCAAATTTATGTCCTCCCCTAAATTGAAATTGCGTACTTGGGATTAAGATACAATGAAGCATCATGAAGATTGCTATGTAATTGCAAATCCCAATGAGTATCAATTATCTTCCACACTTTCTTATATCGTGACTCTTGATTCTTGCAATTTGCAGCTATTTCTTCTTTACCTCTATACACAACTTCATAGATATATAGCATGACAGGTTTGGAGTGACACACTTAAAGCAATAGTGGATAGATTTCCAAAATCTTGAATCACACAAAACAACACTGATCACTAGTTTGCCCTCAATTTTTACTAGCATCACTACTAGTTGCCTACTGCTGAAGCAAACCTAGATCGAAGAGCATTCTTTTGCTATGATATACATTGTAGAGTGAGAAAAACAGTTGCAAACCTTGTGATTACTGGTCTAGCTAACTCCCTTCGTTTGGAATGTTTTATATACAAGTTTAGCACCCATGGATATTGAATTTTTTTCATCCATAATAAACTTGTCCATAGTTTCCACCATGAAACATCGTGGGAACTTGTGCAAAAGCAGATCCCAAAAAAATTAGATCCCAAGATAGAATCTGCATCATTTTAGTAAAGGAATCTGGTTTTTGTACATCTAGGGATCTAACTTGTCTACCATTAAAAACGTGTTAACATTCAATCACATACTGCCATGTATCAACCCTCTTCTACATTACCCCATCAACTGCATCTCTTACAAGTTGTGATTAATATGTCTCCTCATCACACACAAAGACACACACACACACACACACACACACACACACATACCCAACTACAATAATAAAGCATAAGCACCCTCCAAACCCAGAATTTGAAATTAGTTACATAAAGAACTGTTGATGTTGATATTTGTCTGTAATTGAAATTTAGCTTTTGTATGTTCTTGTACGTCATCAATGCAATTTTCTATATAAACAACTGTTG
Source organism: Glycine max (assembly GCF_000004515.6). Classification (NCBI taxonomy): domain Eukaryota; kingdom Viridiplantae; phylum Streptophyta; class Magnoliopsida; order Fabales; family Fabaceae; genus Glycine; species Glycine max. Next base: position 25,064,231 of record NC_038246.2, on the reverse strand, counting down.
TTCATGCTGAGTGAACCTTAGATTCCCGTTTGAGACTGGATGCAATGATTCTTGCAGCTAGTTTGCATTAGTCATTGTATTTAGTCTTGAGTTGTCCGTTTGGACAGTTTGGGGAGACTGGTATTTTTATGTTAGATTCATTCGTTAAGGCTATTATTATTTTGATTAATTTGATGAAATTTTGGTACAATGCATTTCAAGTTGTTCTCTGAGTGCATACTTGATTATCAGGAAATTAATTTCATCGATGTCATGTCATGTACTTGAAGACCAATGCGAAATGCTATCGAAATTTAGTCAAATTGTTCAAAATAATGCTAACCCTGACGTTTGAAGCTAACATAAAAGACAGTCTTCCTAAATGGGATAGGGCCACACCTATAAATAAAAAAGTGAGATTTTCATGCATGGAATTGCTTAGATGGATCGAAGTTGGATGAGTCAAAGTTGCATGAGCCCAGAATATGAGGATGGCGTTGAGCAGTTCTTGCAATTTGCTTCAGAAAGAGGTCGACTGAATGAAGAAGGAAAATATTATTGTCCTTGCATCAATTGTTTGAACGGAAGACGAAAACTACTGGATGACATACAAGAGCATCTATTGTGTGATGGGATCAAGAAGAATTACACGACGTGGATATGGCATGGTGAAGTGACTGACATGCAGAGTGGGTCCCAATCTGAACCGTTTGACGTAGAAATGGGAGATCGCTTGGAGGACATGATTTGTGACCTTGGACAAGAGTCTTTTCAGCAAGCACACGCCCCTGTATATTAAGGATTGCAGAGTGATTCAAAGAAGCCTTTGTATACAGGGTGCAAGAATTCCTTAACCCTGTTGTCTGCGATGTTAAGTCTGGTTAATGTGAAGGCCAGGTATGGGTGGAGTGACAAAAGTTTCACCTCACTGCTTGAGGTAGTGCACAATCTGCTTCTAGAGGACAACATGCTGCCTAAAACTTACTATAAGGCGAAAAAGATACTGTGTCCGATGGGTATGAAGTATTAGAAGATTCATGCTTGCACCAATGATTGCATACTGTACATGCATGAATTCCAAGAAATCTCCAAATGCCCTATCTGTGGGACTTCACAGTACAAAGTGAAGGATGGAGAGGAAAGCAGTTTTGATGAAAACTCAAACAAGGGCCCGCCAGCGAAGGTTTTGTGGTATCTTCCAATCATTCCAAGGTTTAAGCATCTTTTTGCTAACGAGGACGACGCAAAAGACCTTACATGGCATGCAAATGGAAGGATTTCTGATGGAATGGTCCGTCATCCGGTTGATTGCTCGTAGTGGAAGAAGATTGATGGTTTGTATCCGGATTTCGGGAAAGAGCCAAGAAATCTTAGACTTGGACTAGCCAGTGATGGAATGAATCCATATGGCACCTTAAGCACACAACACAGTTCATGGCCAGTTCTGCTAGTAATTTACAATTTGCCTCCTTGGTTGTGCATGAAGTGAAAATACATGATGTTGTCTATGATGATATGGGGCCCAAGACAACCAGGAAATGACATTGATGTTTATCTAAGTCTGTTGGTTGAAGACCTGAGAAAGTTGTGGGACGAGGGGGTTTTAGTGTTTGATGCATTTGGCAAGGAGACGTTTGAAATGCGTGCAATGCTTTTTTGTACCATTAATGACTTTCCAGCATATGGGAATCTCAGCGGTTACAGTGTTAAGGGTCATCATGCATGCCCCATCTGTGAAGAAAAAACAAGCTACATACAACTAAAACATGGAAGAAAAACAGTCTACAGTAGGCATCACCATTTTCTACCACCCAATAATCCTTACAGACGACTGAAAAAAGCTTTTAATGGAAGTCAAGAGCACGATATTGCACCGATACCATTGACTGGTGAGCAGGTATACCAGCGGGTTCAACACTTGAATACTGTATTTGAAAAGACCCAAAAGAAGGATAAAAGTCAGACTTGCATATGGAAGAAGAGGTCCATTTTCTTTGATCTTTCGTACTGATTTGATCTAGACGTTAGACATTGTATTGATGTTATGCATGTCGAGAAAAATGCATGTGACAGTGTGATTGGGACGCTCCTTAACATTCAGGGCAAGACGAAGGATGGCTTGAATACCCATCAGGATCTAGCTGAGATGGGGATACAATCACAGTTGCATCCAAGGTCTGATGGGAAGAAAATTTACTTGCCCCCAGCTTGTCATACTTTGTCCAAAAAGGAGAAGATAAGTTTTTGTCAGTGTCTTCGTCGGGTGAAGGTTCCACAAGGATACTCTTCAAATATTAAGAGCCTTGTGCAGTTGAAAGAGCTTAAGCTTGTAGGGTTAAAGTATTACGATTGTCACGTGTTGATGCAACAATTGTTAGCCGTGGCTATACGAGACATCTTGCCAAACAAAGTCAGGTTAGCCATAACTTGCCTGTGCTTTTTCTTCCATGCCATATGTAGCAAAGTCGTTGATCCTATCAAGTTTGATGAGCTGGAAAATCAGGCCGCAATTATACTGTGCCAGTTGGAGATGTATTTTCCCCCTGCCTTCTTTGACATCATGATTCACTTGATTGTGCATCTGGTCAGAGAAATCAAATATTGTGGTCCTGTTTATTTGCGGTGGATGTACCCGGTTGAGCGATACATGAAGATCTTAAAAGGATACACAAAGAATCTATATCGTCCAGAAGCATCTATTGTTGAGAGGTACATTGCAGAAGAAGCCATTGAATTTTTCTCAGAATACATTGAGAAGGCTAAACCTATTGGCCTTCCTGAGTCTCAGCATGATGAAAGAGTGGGTGGTAAGGGTTCAAGAGGACTGCATGTCATCACTCCAAGTCTAGAAAATTTGTTACAAGCTCACTTGTATGTCTTGAACAACAATAATGAAGTTTTGCCATGCATACTTAAGCATGAAGCTTATGTCAAACAGAATAATCCAAAAATGTCAAAGAATTGGGTGTTGAAAAAGCATAACAAGACTTTCTGCGATTAGTTTAAAGATACAATCTTTGCAGATGAAAATGCTTCAGAAACTTTAAGAAAGCTAGTAGATGGGCCTAACAGCAATGTTATAACTTGGCAAGCATACGACATAAACATGTATTCATTTTACACAAAAGCACAAGATGACAAAAGTACAATGCAAAACAACGGGGTCACCCTAAGAGCTGAATCTCAATACTTTGCAAGTGTGCATGATTCCAATCCCTGTGTAGCTTCCATCCCTTACTTTGGGTTCATTGATGAAATTTGGGAGCTTAACTATGTGAAATTTACTGTTTGTGTTTTCAAATGTAAATGGGTTGATAGCAACACTGGTGTGCGCACCGATGATATAGGATTTATGTTGGTAGACCTACAGAAACTTGGTTACCACAATGACCCTTTCATCATGGCAGAACAAGCTAGACAAGTATTTTACATGCAAGACCCTTGTGATGAAAGGTGGTCTGTGGTTCTACAGGGAAAAACAATTGGTGTTAATGTAGAAGATGATGATTCATACATGGACACCTATGTTAGTCCTTTGTCCACACAAATCACTCCTAACATTGTCGGAGAAGAAGAAGTTGACGACGTTCATGCTAATCGTATGATCGAGGTTGTACCCAAATCAAATAAACATTAGAATGCAGTAACTAGGAAGTGATCCTAGGTCGTTTCCCAACGAGCAATGACTAACCAAATGTTCATAATATGCTTCGTATTAACAGTAACAATTGGGGGAGGGGGGGGGGGGTTGTTTGTTTTGTGAATTAAAGAACAAGCAAACTGGAATACGAAATTAATAGTATTAAAAACGTGTTGTTTCCTCTTATTCAGAAGTCATTCTCTTGTCCTAGGTTATGAAGAATTCGTCCCTAACAGTTAACCACTTAATCCAACCCTATTTTAATTTGCTAAGCAAAAATCAATTTAGGGTTGTCAATATGTGATTAAGCAACACATACACCAATTAACCCTTCGTTCATTCAGCATGAACGTAAGTTAAGCTCAGAGGAAATTAATCGAACACGAAGCGTGCATAGATTAACATTAACGAATGTGAGTTAATTGGTGAAGGGAAAACTGCCAGGAGGCTACATTATAAACAGAACCTCGAAGAGAGTTTAGCTTTGTCTATAGAAGGAAACAACATCAGAAATTTAGCCTTCCATAATTTCAACAAAAGCAGAAAATGTAAATGAAACTAAAAGCATAAATGAAGCTAAAAGCATAAAAAGGAACAAAAAAAATGAAATTGCAATTGAAAGCAGAAAAATGCAAAATGTCTTAACATGAACAGTAATCCAAAGCTAAAAACGTAAAACCCTAAAACCCTATGCTCTGAATAATGGAATTCCCCTTACACGAATTCCAAGGCTGCTATTTATAAGGGTCACTCAGAGTCACTAGGCCCTATTACATTATTCTGGCCCAAAACGAAATAAACACTGAACATCATAAAAATAAAATTGCAATCTCCTAATTAGAAATTAACTAAGGTAAACGTTGTTTTATTTGTCCTCTTTAAGTCCACAACCAAAATCCGGATTAAGCTCAATGCTTCATTAATTCCTGAAATTAGATTAAAAACATCAAATTAGCTGAATGAGCCCAAATAATAAAACTGCCTAATTAATTTGATAATTAAGACTAATCAGTAATTAAAATAGTGCATAAAGGTTTAAGAAATAGGAGAAAATAATGGCACATCAAAATCCCCCATACTTAGCCTTTTGCACTCCTGGGCAAAATGAAACAAAGAACAAAATCAAAGGATATCAAAGAGAGACAAACAAAAACATTTACATATTTCTCAATGAACATCAAGGAATGGGTAACATCTAACATCTAACATGAAGAGATCCAAAGAGTCAAAACATTCATGAAAATCATCCAAGCAACCCAATCATGGCAAAATAGTTAATCAGCTCAAGAATGAAAAGTGATAAAGCCTCACAAGATATACACTCTATCTCTCAAGTGTCTAGGCTACTATTTACCCTCAAAGCACCCATGAAAACCAACACCACATAAACTTGGCAAGATTCTAAAATTGACAATCAACCCATAAACACAAGCACATGAGGATCAAAAGGTCTTTTAAGGTTGTAATGGGGCCAAGGACAAGGTAGGGAAAAATATGGAATAAGTAGCTAAATCCCAAAGGAATAGAGGAGCAATGAGGAATAAGTGCATATTAAGAAAAAAATAAGAAAACCTAAAGATAAAATTTAAACATAAAGAGTAGAACCAAGAGTCTCATTATTCTTCTTTCTTTTTTTTTCTTTTTTTTGTTTCTCTATAGCATTTGAGAAATAGCATATCATTCAGCATGTCCAACATTTAACCAGTATACAATGTACATCAAGTATGGCCCAAAATACATCATGAAGCATACCCAACAAAACATGTTATCCAATGAAACAAAACCCCCCACACTTATTCCCAAAACAATTCTAAAGCTCCAAAATTCCTTAAGGTTAAGGTGAGATCATGGTTTTTCACTTAAGGCTTGTAATGAGCTTCAAAACAAAGAAAGGGAACATAGGCTCAAAGGGCTATCAAAGGGATTAATTCAAGGTAAGTCCATTTGGCTAGAGGCTAATAAGAACAAAAATTGCCTAAATCATTTCCAAATATGCATGTGAATTAGGAAGCATCAACAAGAATCAAGCCAAGGCTATTGTGCAAGAAATTAATGGGGCAAAACACACAAAATGATTATGATGATGGATGGCTCAAATTCTCACAAAGGTAAACTTATCACTTTCAAATTAAGCTTTCAAAACTATAATGACATGTAGAGGAAAAACAAGGATTTCAAATCACAAAATGTCAAGAGACTTTTATTTTCGAAATAATTACCCATTACTTGAACATATCCTATAATTCAAAGAAAAATATGCAAAGTTGTACATGCAAACAGAATTGACCTAAAATATTAAACTAGAAACCCAACAAAACTAACAAAATTAACAAATTTAACATAACTTAACAAAATTAACAAAACCAACAAAAACTAGCAAAACCAAAGAACACTCCCCCCATACTTAAACAACACATTGACCTTGAAGCTCTTGTTTGTGGAGTCGCTTTTGATCTCAACTGTACCATAAGGAAAAACATTAGTAACAACAAAAGGACCAATCCACTTAGACCTCAACTTACCACTCATGAGTCCAAGCCTAGAATTATACAATAACACTTTTTGCCCAACCATGAAGTCCTTCTTAATTATCATGCTATCATGGAACTTCTTGGTCTTTTCTTTGTAGAACTTGGCATTCTTGTAGGCTTCTAGGAGGATCTAATCTAACTCACTCAGTTGCAACTTTCTTTCCTCACCAGCTTGATCCATAGAGAAGTTGCAAGTCTTCACTGCCCAGTATGCTTTGTGCTCAATCTCCACTGGAAGATGACATGTCTTTCCAAAGACAACCCGATAAGGAGACATTCCTATGGGTGCTTTGTAGGCAGTCTGATGTGCCCAAAAAGCATCATCAAGCCTGGTACTCCAATCTTTCCTGCTTGGCTGCACAATCTTCTCTAAAATTCTCTTGATCTCCCTGTTAGAAATTTATGCCTGTCCATTGGTTTGGGGGTGGTATGGTGTGGATACCCTGTGTACAAACCCGTACTTTTTAACAAGGCATGCATTGATTTGTTGCAAAAATGGGTTCCTTGATCACTAACGATTGCTTTAGGTACTCTAAACCTGCAAAACAGATTAGATCTGACAAAATCTACAACAACCTTAACATCATTAGTTCTAGTGGGCTTGGCTTCCACCCATTTTGAAACATAATCAACTGCAAGGAGAATGTAAACATAACCAAAAGAGATAGGAAAAGGGCCCATGAAATCTATGCCCCAGACATCAAACACCTCACAGAATAGCATAGGTTGCTGAGACATTTGATGTCACCATGTAAGTGCACTTCCTGCTCTCTGACACTGCTCACAAGTGCTACAGATCTTCCACGCATCTTTAAAGATGGTGGGCCAATAAAATCCATAGTCAAGCACTTTGCGAGTTGTCCTTTGAACACCCAGATGACCTCCTGGTGCGGAAGAATAATAGAACCGCAAGACTGAGTCAGTCTCATGATCTGGAATGCATCATCTAATGACCTGATCACTGCACAATTTTCACAAGTAGGGGTCATCCCAAATAAAATGCTTAGCATAACTTTTAATTTGATCTTTTTGAGCTTTAGATGCTAAGGGAGGAAAAACAGAAGCAACTAAATAATTGACAATGTTAGCAAACCAGGGAGTAGAAAGAGAATCAGAAATACTATACAGTATATACAAATGATCATCTGGGAAATCATCCCGAATGGGTGAATCCTCATCAGACACACGTTCGGTTTGACTCAAATGATCAGCAACTAAATTTTGTGCTCCGCTCCTATCATGGATCTCCAAGTCAAACTCTTGGAGCCAGAGCATCCATCGGATCAACATAGGCTTTGAATCAGCCTTCTTCAACAAGTACTTTAGAGCTGCATGGCCAGTATAAACAATAATGCGAGTACCAAGCAAATAAGAACGAAATTTTTCAAGAGCAAAAACTATGGCTAGTAGCTCTTTCTCAGTAGTAGTATAATTCGCTTGGGCAGCATCTAAAGTCCTAGAAGCATAATATATCACCCTGGGCAATTTATCAATTTTCTGAGCAAGGACATCCCCCAATGCATAATTTGATGCATCACACATAAGCTCTAAAGGGGCTGTCCAGTCGGGTGCCTGGATGATGGGGGTGGTAGTCAGTGTTCTTTTGAGGCAATCAAAAGCCTTTTTGCATTTATCATTAAAGTCAAACTCCACCTCCTTTTGTAACAAGTTAGATAGTGGAAGGGCTACTTTGCTAAAATCTCTTATAAAGCGCTTGTAGAATCCTGCATGACCAAGAAAAGATCGCACTTCTCGCACGCAAGAGGGGTAAGGTAATTGTGAAATAACAGAAATTTTTGCAGGATCTACTTCAATGCCCTTATTGGAAATAATGTGGCCTAAAACTATACCTTGCTCAACCATAAAATGACATTTTTAAAAATTTAGAACAAGATTAGTTTCAATGCATCTATTCAAAACCTTTTCCAGACTATCCAAACAAACATAAAAAAAGGATCCATATACGGTGAAATCATCCATAAACACCTCTATGCAATTTTCTAAAAAATCACTGAAAATACTGATCATGCACCGTTGGAAGGTACCAGGGGCATTGCACAGGCTGAAAGGCATCCTCCTATAGGCAAAAGTGCCGAAGGGGCAGGTGAATGTGATCTTTTCCTGATCCTTAGGAGCAATAGTGATTTTCATATAACTAGAAAAACCATCAAGGAAATAGTAGTGAGATTTACCTGCCAGGCGTTCAAGCATCTGGTCAATGAATGGCAGGGGAAAATGGTCCTTTTTGGTAACCTGGTTCAGTCTCCTATAGTCGATGCAGACTCTCCAACTGTTCTGCACTCGAGTAAGAATCAACTCCTCCTTCTCATTTTTTATCACAGTGAGGCCGATTTTCTTCAGGACTACCTGGACGGGACTCACCCATTGGCTGTCGGAGATAGGATAAATGATTACAGCTTGCAAAAGCTTGGTTACCTCCTTCTTCACTACATCAAGAATCACCGGGTTGAGTCTTCTCTGTGGCTGTCTTACTGGTTTAGCCCCATCCTCTAAATTTATCTGATGTATACATGTGGATGGGCTAATACCAGGAATGTCCGCCAGGGTCCAGCCTATAGCCTTCTTATGCTTCTTGAGAACTGATAACAACTTCTCTTCTTGCTCATCAGCAAGGGAGGCAGATATAATTACTGGAAAACTTTTGCTATAATCCAAGTAAGCATATTTTAAATTTGATGGTAGAGGCTTCAATTCTGGTGTGGGCGGCTAGATAATGGTAGAAAGAGATGGTTTCTCAGCCTGTACCTCATAAAGAAAGTCAGAGGTATGTGTACTTCCTGAAACATGGTTAGTTCTATCTGACTCTAGAAAATCAATTTCAAGAGGTAAAACATCACCAGACATGTAATCAATATCAAATTCAGATTCACTCTCAGCATCAAATTCAAACATATGATCAAATATAATTTCAGATTCAATGCATGAAGAGTGACAGGCATGCAGATTAGAATGAAGATCAGTCATGTATTCATCAACAATATGGTCAATTATTTCAGCACGGAATACAGAAAGATCGTTAGATGGGTGTTTCATAGTATCGAGTGGAAGATTCACCTGCATAGAAATTGTTAGGTAACTTACTCTTTAAATTTTTGTCATCATCTTTTTCTGGAGTAGAGTGAAGTTGGGCAGGTTCATTTGCGGATGAGGAAGATGTTGCTGGTTGAGGTCCTTGACACTGCTTTCCCGACCTCAATGTAATGACACTCATATTTTTGGGATTCTGGACATATTGAGAAGGTAACCTGTCAGAATTCTGGGACTGTTGTTGATTTAACTGTGTAGCCAATTGTCCCATCTGATTAGTTAAGCTCTGAATGGAGACTCTGGTCTCTTGTTGAAACTGCATGTTTTGCATAGTCATTTGCCTCACAAGTTCTTCAAGGGAAGGTTGCGGAGGAGCCTCAACTGTTTGCTGTTTCTGGGGCTGTTGGTTTTGTTGTTGTTGTTACTACTGGATTGGTGGAGGAACGTATGGTCTCCTTGGGCCAACAGCATTCGGAAAATAAGGCTGTTGTTGTTGTTGCTGCTGTTGTGAAGGATTCGACCATCTAAGGTTGGGATGATTCCTCCACCTGGGATTGTACCTGTTGCTGGAGAGGTCATAATTGTTCTGTTGTGGCTGATTTTGTTGCTGAGGTTGAGGAGGTCTATTGTAGATGTTTGCAGCATAAGCTTCAGGCTGTTCAATTGCTTCAGATTGTTGCACAGAAGGGCAAAGGTCTGTGTGGTGGTCGGCAGAGGAGCATAAACCACAAAGTCTGGCGACAGGTGCAGATTTTTGATTCATGGCCAGTTGGGTTACCAGGTTAACCAAGACATCTAGTTTACCTTCAAGCTTCTTAGTTTCAAATGATGCAGATGAGTTTGTGGCTACTTCATGCACTCCTCTAATGACTATGGCATCATTTCTGGCTCTAAACTGTTGGGAGTTGGAAACCATATTCTCAACTAAATTTCTGGCTTCAGCAGGGGTCATGTCTCCAAGGGCTCCACCACTGGCAGCATCTATCATACTTCTCTCCATGTTACTGAGTCCTTCATAAAAATATTCGAGAAGAAGCTGCTTAGAAATCTAGTGGTGAGGGCAACTGGCGCATAGTTTTTTAAATCTCTCCCAGTATTCATATAGGCTCTCTCCACTAAGTTGCCTAATGCCTAAAATATCCTTTCTAATGGTCGTGGTCCTGGAAGTAGGGAAAATTTTTTTCTAAGAATACTCTCTTGAGGTCATCCCAGCTCGTGATGGACCTTGGAGCAAGGTAATATAGCCAGTCCTTTGGCACTCCCTCTAAAGAATGAGGAAAAGCCTTTAGAAATATGTGATCCTCCTGGACATCTGGGGGTTTCAAGGTGGAGCAGACAATATGGAATTCTTTCAGATGTTTGTGTGGGTCTTCACTTGCAAGGCCATGAAACTTTGGAAGCAAATGGATCAGTCCAGTTTTAAGAACATATGGGACATCCTCATCAGGGTATTGGATGCACAAGCTTTCGTAGGTGAAATCAGGTGCAGCCATTTCCCTTAGAGTCCTCTCACGGGGTGGAGGTTGTGCCATGTTCTCAGAATGTTCAAAATCAGAATGTTCAAAATTATAATGCTCAAAATCAGGATGTTCAAAATCACCAATAACAGAATGCATAGACTCACTAGTAACATAATGCTTAGGATGCTCAAAAGGTATAAAATGATGCCTAACTAATCTATGAAATGTCCTATCTAACTCAGGATCAAAGGGTTGTAAGTCAGATGGATTGCCTCTAGTCATACACTACATTCAGCATACACAAATAGTTGCCTTCTTATGCAAGAAACATTGTAGGTTTGAACTATAGCTACCATCAAATGATATCCAAATGACTTGAAATTTTGTGAGCAACACCCTAAAATCATGAAAAGATAGCACACAAATTTTCAAAAAAAAAAAAATTCAAAGTCTAACTATGGAAACTACCTAAGGAAAGTTTAGAAAAATAAAACAATAAAACTTGAAAAATAAAAAAAAACTAGTAAATAGGCGATTGTGGCTAGCTAGAGACCTCAGCCAGCCTATGGCGGGCTGCCATGGTTTGGGAAATTTTTTTTTACCCCAAATACATATATAATAATAGTCATTCTGATACCCGGAGCAAAAGTTATGGCCGTTTGAAGTTTTGATAAACAAAAGTTCTCAAATTTTTTTGAATCTCTCAAATCTGGCCACACCAAGTGTTCCTGGTATTTTTCACACAAAATATGAGTCAAAAGAACCTACCACACCAAAATTCAGCCAAAAATAACAACTCTAACTATCAAAACAAAAATCGCCAATTAAATTGTCAGCAGTAGTCACTAATTCAGTCGCTAAGGGATTTGCACTACTACTCTATTTTCCAGGTCAACAAAAGTGGTCGCTAAATCCATCGCAAAACACTATTCACAACAAAACACAAAAACTGAAACAGGGGAAGCGTTGAACAGAAAAACTAAAACAAAACACCACACTAAACAAAATAACACGACACTAAACAACACTAACATGAAAGAATTAAACGTAAAACAACTAAACATAAAACACGAATCACTAGCTATTATGAACCTTTGGACACTGCTCCTCAGCAACGGCGCCAAATTTGATCGAGGCCGTATCTGAATCAGATAAACATTAGAATGCAGTAACTAGGAAGTGATCCTAGGTCGTTTCCCAACGAGCAATGGCTAACCAAATGTTCATAATATGCTTCATAATAATAGTAACAATTGGGGGGGGGGGGGGGGGGTTGTTTGTTTTGTAACTGGAATACAAAATTAATAGTATTAAAAAAGTGTTGTTTCCTCTGATTCAGAAACCATTCTCTTGTCCTAGGTTATGAAGAATTTGTCCCTAACAGTTAACCACTTAATCCAACCCTATTTTAATTTATTAAGCGAAAATCAATTTAGGGTTGTCAATATGTGATTAAGCAACACATACACCAATTAACCCTTCGTTCATTAAGCATGAATGTAAGTTAAGCTCAGAGGCAATTAATCGAACACGAAGCGTGCATAGATTAACATTAACGAATGTGAGTTAATTGGTGAAGGGAAAACTGCCAGTAAGCTACATTATAAACAGAACCTCGAAGAGAGTTTAGCTTCATCCTCAGAAGGAAACAACATTAGAAATTTAGCCTTCCATAATTTCAACAAAAGCAGAAAACATAAATGAAACTAAAAGCATAAAACGTAAATGAAAGCAGAAGAAGGAACAAAAAAAAAACGAAATTGCAATTGAAAGCCGAAAAATGCAAAATGCCTTAACGTGAACTATAATCCAAAGCTAAAAACATAAAACCCTAAAACCCTATGCTCTGAATAATGGAATCCCCCTTACACGAATCCCAAGGCTGCTATTTATAAGGGTCACTCAGAGTAACTGCCCTATTACATTATTTTGGCCCAAAACGAAATAAACACTGAACATCATAATAAGAAAATTGCAATCTCCTAATTAGAAATTAACTAAGGTAAACATTGCTTTATTTGCCCTCTTTAAGTTCACAACCAAAATCCGGATTAAGCTCAATGCTTCATTAATTCCTGAAATTAGATTAAAAACATCAAATTAGCTAAATGAGCCCAAATAATAAAACTGCCTAATTAAATTGACAATTAAGACTATTCAGTAATTAAAATTGTGCACAAAGGTTTAAGAAATAGGAGAAAATAATGGCACATCAATGATCATGATGAAGGAGAATTAATTAACATTGTCTAATGTAATTTTTTATTTATATATTTGATTTTTGATAGATTCATTTACATAAGTCATACAATTGTTTTTTGTAAGGTTTATTAATCTGTGTTGTTTGTTGCAGGAAGTAGTTGCAGAAGTGGTTCAAAATTCAATATCCACGCGAAGCATCAGCTTTGTTTATTGAGGTGAAATCTGAAGACCAATGTATTTATCCCATTTTATAGTGTTATACATAGCATGTGCAAACAAATCAATCAAATTTCAAATACACACTATACAGAATCAACATTTATATATATATATATATATATATATATATATATATATATATATATATATATATATATATATATATGCCTCACTGCATCATTTGAAGTTAGGAAGGAAGATCTTACCAAAATTACAACTTCTATTTCACCATCACACACCCCATCTTACAATTGACAATGCACTTACCTACAAATTGGTTTCTGTATGGTTTGTTCTTCAACATCACACACCCCTTCTTACAAATTGACAATGAACTTACCTACATCACACACACTATCTTCAACATCTTTGTTCTTGACATTATTCTCTGAACCATCCTCGGTTTTCATTTTTGAATTCTGTATGGTTTCTTCTTTTTCCTTATCTTCAAATTTACTGACTTCATTATAGTTGCTTTTCATGCTATTCTCTGCATTACCCTCATTTGTGGCACTAACTTCTTCATTTCATAATTTTTCCTTGTGTGTTTCAGTTCTCCCTTCGTTGCCCTTATCTGTGGCACTAACTTCTTCATTTGATAATTTTTCCTTCTATGTTTCAGTGCTCTCTCCTTACTGTTGATTTATAATTCACTAGCTGCATCATCTTTGATCTCATCATTTGGTAGGCCAACTTCAGTTTTATGTTTCTAAATTTGCCATATTTTAAGTTTGTGCAATCTCTTGACAGCCTTTATTTTCAACTGGAACAAATTCCCTATCAGATAAAGGATCATGGCTTCTCCACCAGCCTCGCCTCCTCCTCCTTCCGACACTTCAGCTTCGCAGTCTGGCATGAAGCAGACACAAAAAGCCTCACGTCTACGCTCCTTGTCTACTAGACCAGCTAGTGCTGAGAGACTAGTGGTCCACGTTGATCTTGTTACTGGCAAGACCGACGGTCCCCACAAGAAGAAATTAAGAACATATTTGGGGATTGTGGTGCGTGATAAGGTGGACGTGACGTTTGAGAACTGGAAGGAGGTCCCTACTGCTCAGAAGGACTTGATTTGGGAGGATATTCAGGATTTTTCTTTTCTTATTTGATGTTCTTTAATTAATAGCCAAAAAACACATTATTGTAACAAATAAACCTTATTTTTTATTATCAGGCGGATTTTGAAATCCTAGAGGCTTCTGACAGTAGGACGAAAAAAAAGTTACTTAAGACTGTTGGCGAGAGATGGAGGCAGTTTAAATCAGACCTCACGAGGAAATGGGCCATTGCAGCCGATCAGGACGGTGTAGATGACACTGTCTGTGAAAAATATGGCATAAGCAAGGAAAAATGGGTCCAATTCTGCCAGACTCGCAGAGACCCTTCTTGGGAGGTATGTACCTTGCCATTTAAGGTGTTTTTCAGAAAACATTAACTTATTATAATTCATTCTAGCAATTTGAAAGATTATTGTTTTATTTTTGCAGGATGTGCGGAAAAAGGCACAGGCCATCCAGAAACAGAACACCGCCCCCCACGTTTTGTCTCATGGGGGTTATGAATATTTAGAGCAGAAGCTCCTCGCTGAGAAGACGAAGAAAAAGCTGGAGGAAGCTGCACATTCAGGAAGCATTGATGACGTCATCGACCCTCCATCCCCCATTAGACGCCACGTGAAGTGGAAGATGGCCCGTACCAAGAAAACAGGGGAGATGACGACTGAGGCCGCAAAGGAAATCGCTGAGAAGATCGTAAGTCATTTTAAACCAACCATTAGAATTATATTTCAATATTTTCTAAATGCCATGTACAACCGTGTCTTTTCTATGCAGGATTCCTTTGAGGAGCAGGCGACACAGGGATCCTTCGTCCCCCATGGACGTTAGGATGTTCTCACCACTGCTATTGGACGTCCAGAGCACCCTGGACGTGTCCGTGCTGCTGGAGCCGGGGTCACCATCAAGCAATACTTCGGATCGGCTCCACGAACGTCTCACAGCTCATCCTCCTTGCCTCCTGAAGAATTGCAACAACTGACCCAGCAAATCAGGGACCAGTTAGAGGAGTCGATCACAGAAAAAGTGACTCGACAACTCATGGCATCGTTCAGTCAGATGCAGTCCCAGATTCAGTCTCATATGCAATCTCAGGGACTTGCACTACCTCCTAAGCCTCTGGTTGGTCCCTCAGGTCCTCATGTAAGCACAAAGGGGAGTTGTGTTGATCCCTTAGGAAACGATCCTGAGACAGGTGACTCAAATAGGTGCGGCTTGTACATCAAAGCAAATCCTAACTGCCTGATTGCCTTGGGGAGAGTTTATGAGGGATCCACTATTGTTCATAACACTCCTTTGTTGCCTGGCCAAGTAAAGGTGGGTGTGGAGGAGGTTAAAGATGCAGATGCTCCAGTTCCTGTACCCACTGATGAGGTTTCCTTAGTGGGGTAGGCAATTCATACCTTCCTTGCTTGGCCGACACATCTGGTCAAGTCTTTATCACAACAGGTACTTTACTTTTACTATATGTTTCTTCTTTTTGAATTAATTCATTCAGCGTGCCTCAAATTAGGCCATTTAACTTTGTTTCATGAACAGGCAGTTGTGTCTCCGACAAAACCACCTCAAAAGCCGGATCCGGAGGTAGATGATCCACTTTATCTGATGACATTGACCATCCCTTAGCTTTTCTTGAGGCCTTACCATGTTACATGGGATGCCACCGTGTTCGGGGTCTTTAATTCAGACTTCCCACTCTACATAAAGCACGAAGGCCTCTCCGAAATCACACACGGTGGTCAATGTCTCAACATATTAGTGTTACAGTTATGAATTCTATAAGTCATTTTAGATTACTTTTAATTACCTAAGTTATTGCTTTCAATTCATAAATATTTAACTTTGACTTAACATAAATAGGCATCTGATTGAAACAAGTATGCGAGCGGGGAATTCGGATATCTATGGATTCCTCGAGCCATAGTCCATTCAGAGGTCTGGGCAATCACAGTTTGAGACTGAAAGTTACATAAAGAGTTGGATGCAGAGTTCAAAATGCGATGTCTATCTTGGGGCCTACCTGAATGGGTAAGTCACACAAAATAACTGAATTTAATTAATGTTTACTAATATACTGGCCCATATTCATCCCTACTACAGCGAACACTGGCAGATGGTGGTCATTGTGCCCAAGGAACACCTAGTTGTCTGGTTTTGTTCATTGCATAATAGGCTAGACAACTACCTTAAGGGAATAATTAACAAGCCAGTGTTCTTTTCAATGCATTTGCATTCAAATACCTCAACAACACCACTTTTTAATTGTTACTCGTCTGGAATAGTGCTTTAAAAGGTCTTGATGATGCTCCACAGACTAAATCAAAGGCTCCTGCTAGGTGGATTGTCGTCAAGGTACGTCATTTACATATATAAAACTTCCACTTATATATACTTCTTATGTGTCTGTACACTAATTGTTTAATTAATATCCAAATTTCATTATGTATTTAGTTTAATAGACAAAAAGGAAGTATTGAGTGTGACTATTATGTCATGCACTGGATGTCCACCATCATTTTAGAAAGTTTCAGGAATAACTGGGAAGTGGTACGTTTATTTCAAACAAATTCGATTTTTTTTATAATTTGTATTACATTATTAACTTATTATCATTTATTTTATCATGCAGTATTTTAACGATGCTTGACCATTGGAGCCAGAGAGATTAAAGGCGCTGCGGATCCGGTGGGCACAGTATTATCTCTGAGTTAGAGATCAGAGCTAGCATTTAGGGACATTAAGTTTAGCTTAGTTTACTTTGGTTTAACATTTTTGACATTTCCTATGTAATTTGAACATTGAATTCATTTGTTGATAGTTGTTTATGATAAATCAATAATTCAATGTTTATTGTGTGATTAAAACTGCTTGAAAGCAGAATAAAATGTTTATTTGCTGTGAATTGGGTCTGAAATTGCATTTTACAGGTACAATTTTGGGTTTATTGTAAAAACATAAAGCTTATATAAAAAAAAACTTGAAAACAACATCGGTTATTAACAAAAACCAATGTTAATAAAGCAAATAACATTGGCTATTTACAAAAACCGATGTCAACATGCACCTTAACATCGATTATTTATAAATAACCGATGTTAATGTACATAGGTTAACATTGGTTATTTATAAATAACCGATGTTATATATAACTAACTACAACAAAATATGTGTATGCATGATGAACATTGACATCGGTTTTCTTTAAAAACCGATGTCAACGTTCATCATGCATACACTTATTTTGTTGTACTTCTTTGTATATAACATCGATTATTTAGAAAACCGATGTTATTGTTTTTTTGTTAACATTGGTTTTGAAAAATTGATGTTAACAATAATACATTCAATATCGGTACTTTCAACATCGATTTTAAAATCGATGTAGAATGCCGTAAATAACCGATGTTGAAAGTGTATTTTCTAATAGTGTGAGTGAAATAAAATAAATGTGGTGTGTTTAATTAAAAAAAGATCTAATGTGATTAGGTGTATAGTTTAACTGTTATATTACCCAATAAGTTGTTCACTGCAAATTGCAGATGATCTATACACTGTGAAAGTGAAAGGGGAGGAGGGAAAGTCAAAAGAGATTGAAAGTGAGAATAAAATATGTATGATAGATATGAAAGTGGAGTGAGTGAAATTTTTTAAAAACAAGTGAGGCCACAAAATAATATTTCATCTTTAAAATGAGATAAAAGTGGTGGGAAAGCTATTAAAGGGTATGTGCCTTTGAATTTTCCCAACGCCGTCACTTTGCTACTGTTGGGAAGCAAAGGCTACTCTATTTTACTCATAACATTCTACCACTAAAAGAGTTAAAAAAGATAAATATAAAATTGATATTCTTCATTGATGGATCATAATAGATAAAAGGAAATACATTTATATAGTCCTAGATAATATTAATCCATAAATAATATTTATCTAAGTTTCAACATTATGCTATTCTAAAGATAAATAAAATAAAACTATAATTTATAAATATCTAACTTCATCCTATATATTCTTTGAGTCACTTAATCATATTCTTTTGAGCCTCTTTGGACTCATCTTATCATTACCCATGGGTCCACATTTAACTTTGTTCTCAAGATTGGAAAATAATTGAAGATTCACACGGGATATGTTCATAATGGTGTGGATAATAAAATTTCTTTGTTGGATGGAAGTAGAAAATGAATAACGTGGAGGTGTAGTAGTTTTGGAAAATAAAATTGGTTTGTTAGCGAGTGGTTGCAGGACCTGTCGAACAAAAAGTGATGTCTAAAGTAAAAATTGAAAAATATATATTTCAAAGAATAAAGTAATATGTGAGACCTTTTAATTAATATTTGTGGTCTTTTATACTTTAAAAAACTAATAACAAATATTGATAGGCCTAAAGCTTAACCTTTAGTTATTTTATCCTTGGGTGTTGCTAGGTTCACCCAACACTATTGCTGGTGTACCCAACAATTAACTGAATGGGCAAAATTGCCCTTGTCTTAAATTTAAAATAAAAAATGTGCACCCACCCAGCCTTTTGTCTTCTTCTATCGTTTTCGATTTCTGGTCTCCTTCTTCTCCGCGCATCTTCTTCTTCAGTGGTGCCATTTTTGTGTCGTTTTCGAGCTCCATTGCTACCTTTCTGTCATCGAGGTTAGTACGACATATCTCCCCTCCCCTTTAATGGCCTTTGATGTTGTAGGTTAGACGAAGATGGTTGTAGGTAAGACGATTTAGCTCTTGCGTAGTAGGGAAAAATGGAATAGGAATGGTTTTTTGTGCATATGAAACAACTTCTTCCGTATGCGTTACTGAATGTGTAAAGTTCTTACGGAAGAAGTTCTTCCGTAAGAAAGAACTTCTTCTTACGGATGAAGTTCTTCTGTTAGAGTCATGTTATTTTTTTAAAATTGAGTTGTATTTGTTGGTTTTATATTAATGTTGTGTTTTTTAAACAAAAAAAATGTATGATTGCATGGTGCTATGAAATTTTTTTAAAGTTTAATAGTATATATTAGGTCACATTTTTGTTGTTGATGTTTTAATATATTTTCATCAAAATAGTTATTAGGTTTAGTGGCTAGGGTTTAGTTAAGGGCCAAGGGCTAACTGTATGTGGTTAAGGCATAGGGCTTAGGGGGTAGAGGTTACGGTTGATGCTAGTGCCTAGGGTTGAGCTTTGGATTTAGTTTAGTTTTTAGGATTTAATATTTACGATCATATGTAGTTAGGGTTGGTGGTTAGAGTTTAGTTTAGGGCTTAGGGGTGACATTAGGGTTTGGTGTGGGTTTAGGGTTTAATATATGTTGTGTTATGTTGTTGGTAGGTAGTTTTAGAAATTGTAGATATGTAAAGGGGTATGGTTAGTGGTTAGGGTTTATTCTAGTGCCCATGGGTTGAGGCTGGGGTTTGGTTTAGGGTTTAGGGTTTGTTTTAGTGGTTATGGTTAGGCTAATAGTTTAGTTTAGTCGTTAGGGTTTAATATATATGTTGGTATATTATTGAGAGTTTTAGAAATGGTAGATATGTATAGGTAGGGTTAGTGGTTAGGGTGTATTGTATTTGTTAGGATATAGGTTATGGTTTAGTTTACTTGTTAGGTTCTAATATATATATATATATATATATATATTATATATATATATATATATATATATATATATATATATACGGTGGTATGCTATTGAGTTTTAAAAATGGTACATATGTATTGGTTAGGGTTGAGGCTTGGGGTCAGTTTAGTTGGGTTGGATTTTTTTAGTTGTCAGGGTTGAGCTTAGGGTTAGTTTACTGATTAGGGTTTAGGTTAGGGGATAGTTTAGATGTTAGGGTTTAATATATATGTGTGTTTGATATTGGTTGGTTTGGAAACTATAGATATGTAGTGCTTAGGGTTTAGTATCTTGTGTTTAGTTTATGTAGTGCGTAGGTGGTAGTGTTTAGGGTAATGGAATTAGGGTTTATAATGTAGGGCTGAAGTGTTTAGTGTCTAAGCTTCTTATGGAAGAAGTTCTTCCGTACGAACCTTACGGAAGAACTTCTTCCGTAAACTATTTACGAAAGAACTTCTTCCGTAAATGTAAATTATTAAATACGGAAGAAGTTCTTCCGTAAATGTAAATTACTAAATACGAAATAAGTTCTTCCGTAAAAAGCTTACGGAAGAAGTTCTTCCATAAAATTTTTATGGAAGAACTTCTTCCATAAATGTAAAATACCAAATACGAAAGAAGTTCTTTCGTAAGCAGCTTACAGAAGAACTTATTCCATATGTAACAATTTACGAATTTAACAGATCTACTAGAATACCATATACCCAGAAAAGCCATAAAATGTGTACCTCCGCCAAAATAAAAACACCACCGGTAAGAGTTTCACCTTCATCGAACCGCTACCTCTTGCAACACTTGCAAAAACCACCACTAACGATAGAAACCGGACCACAATGAAAGAAACAAAGCTTGAAACATAAAAGAAAACCCAAAGCGCTGCCAATTTAAAGAGAAAAAATGAAGGGGCAAAATTTGCATTTTCTAAAAGTGTCGGGTGCACCAGCAATGTTGCTGGGTGCACTTAGAAACACCCTTTATCCTTGGGTCATCCCTAAGTGGCTGGAATGGTTTTGCACTTGAAAAAGAAAAGGAATATTGATGGTTTGAAGTTTGGATGGTTGTGATTGGTTGGCAAAGAAAATCCTAGGTGTAGGTGAAAAGAAAGAAGGTTGTGTTGCAAAAGGCGTGGTGCTTGAAGAAGCATGTGGTTCGTGTATAATGAGTGCTTCGTGATGAAAACAATTGGACGGTTGAGATATTTTGGTAACAGAGGAAATGTAAGGAATGAAGGATGGGTTGGTGGGGCTAGTAGGAACATGTAACCTTGGATCCCATTCATTTGAAAAGAAAGAGGTGAAAAGAAAAAAAAGCATTAAATTAATATGGGACCCACACATTTACACTTTACTTTAATTCAAATTTTTTATTTCAATTCATTTTCTTTTCCTCTATAAATGGACCCTTGAGAAAAAAGTGTGATATTCTTTTTAAATGGAGGATGGAGATTGCTCTGAGGAAAGTGGTTAGATGGCAGCAGGTGACAAGACACTATTAGAGAGACAAAGGGTAGTATGGAGAAGTGGGAATGGATTAATCAAGATGGTACGAGGCTAACAGGGAATTGTTGGGCTCAGGTATCCATATTGTGTTGTAGGAAAATAGTGCTTTGGATTTGAATGGATGGTGGAGATCCAAGGGAAAATGATAAAGGAGGATCGAAGGGTGCATGGGTAGTTTGGAAATCATTGGATAAACGATATTGGAAATGGGAGGAGAACCATAAGGCTTGCAGAGGTGGCGATGGTATCGAGTGAAGTTGGTGGAGATCCACCGTGAGCGACAATTGCAGTTTCTGTTGTTGCTGCTGGCACTGAAGTGGGTAGGTTCCATTTTGTCTTGTTTTTATTTTATTTTGTTTGTAGAGCTCATATGGGTATGTGCTAAGTGTGAAAAATTAAGCACGAAAGTCAACAAAGAGACAAGATCACAAAAAGAGATAAGAAAATGGAAATTTTGAGCATTTTTTATTGAGCATGATCCATGCAAATCCAGCACGCCCAATATTGAACTTGCGACCATGTTGATCTAGCGTGGCCCCTATTGAATCAGTGCCCTATATCCTCGTAGAAGGTAATGCTCACCTAGCACGACTCATGCTGACCCAACATAGCTGATGTTGACCTTTATACTACAACATGTTTTAAACATTATAAATAGAAGTGTAAAAGGTCTTTTAGGTTATGCTTTATTTATTTAAGAACAATAAGAGCTTTTGAGAGGAGAACTGCACTAGAAACAATTGGGGTTTGAATCTATAAGGATTTTCGATATCTTTTATTTCTAATGCAATATTGTATTACTACTGCAAAAATAGGTTTTTAGCATCTCCCTGTTAACATCGATTTTAATGAAAACTGATGTTACAAAATGCACAGTGACATTTTTGTAAATAAAATGTCATCGTTAACATCAGTTTTAGAAAAACCGATTTTAATAGGGTGTATTTAACATCAATTTTTATAAAACAATGTTGTGAATACTCATTTAACATTGGTTTTTTAAAAATCGATGTTAAGATTCTCATTTCAACATCAGTTTTTTAAAAATCAATGTTGTGAGTGCTCAGTCAACATCACTTTTATTAGAAACTGATGTTGAGATTTTGATTTTTAAAACCCCCCTATCTCTGTCTCTTGAGCCCACTTGAAGTTCTGTTAACCTTCACTCTCTCAAAACCGTCTCTCGAATCCATGTGCCTGTGCCTCGATTCCCTGTGTCGTTGCGACTTCACTGCCCACTTTCCATTGCTTCATCGCTTGCTGTCCACCACCGTGTTGCCGGTGTTGTTTGCTTCGCGTGGCCCCTCTTTCACAATGGCCGTCTGAGGCTTCCATTGTTGTTGGAGCATATTTGAAGTGCTTAGTTAAAGGTAAACATATAATTAGTAAAAAAATGCACTATGTTAGGACTTAACATAAAGAGTATCGCATATAGAGTATCGGTATGAGGACATAGAAAAAAGAGTAATTCTAGGATTCTTTATTTTTAAATAAGTTGTTGAAAGTTATATAGTGATATACTTATCAAAAGCAAAAACTAACCATCATACGAGTTTGCATGATTTCGTTTGAATATAACTAGTAGTAAAATACATCATTTGCTTGTCAAGCCTGGATTTCTATACCTCTACATTAATGGAGTATCAAGTATTAAGATTAATGCTCAAGTTGATCAATCAAGTTATACTCGATACTCAATATTAGTAAAATTGGATTATTTTTAAGTGCCCAAGAAGAAGTGGTGATGTCAATAATGTAGTTGTTAAGAGGGAACCATTGATTTGGGCTTATGATTATTAATATATCATTACTTTAAACTTTCCTTTTGTGACTATTTGATGTAAGCTCCATTGGAGCTTGTAGGCCTAGGATCTTCTTCATCAATGGATTCATTTGCTTCTTGGAAGATGAATGGCAGCAGAATGGAGAAGGAAGAGAGAGAGAAGACGCCACTTCAAGGAGAAGATGAGTCTAGAAGAAACTCACCACCATAGGAGGCCATGGATAAGAGCTTGGAGGAAGAAGGAGATGAATGAAGGGAGAGGAAGAGAAGAGCACGAAATTTTGTGCTCTAAAAGAGCTCTGAAATATGAAGTTTAATTTTCAAATGATCAAAGTTGAAAAAATGCACACACATAACCTCTATTTATAGCCTAAGTGTCACACAAAATTAGAGGGAAATTTGAATTTCTATTCAAATTTCACTTGAATTTGAAATTGAATTTGTGGAGCCAAATTTTGGAGCCAAAATTTCACTAATTATGATTAGTGAATTTTAGCTATGGTTCAGTCCACTAATCCAAGATCAAGTCCAAGATTCTCCACTAAGTGTGCTTAGGTGTCATGAGGCATGTAAAGCATGAAGGACATGCACAAAGTGTGACTATATGATATGGCAATGAGGTGTAGCAAGCAAATGCTCACCTTCCCCTCTAAAATTTAATTGGATTGGGCTTCTCCCAATTCAATTAAATTTATTTCTCAACACACACATCAAATATTCACTTAATCATATGAAATTACAAAACTATCCCTAATACAAAAACTAGTCTAGGTGCCCTAAAATACAAGGGCTGAAAAATCCTACATTTCTAGGGTACCCTACCTACATTATGGAGCCCTAAATACAAGGCCCAAAAATAATGAAATCCTAATCTAATATGTACAACGATAAGTAGGCTCATACTTAGCCCATGGGCCCAAAATCTACCCTAAGGCTTATGAGAACCTTAGGGCTTTCTCTTGCATCTCTAGCCCAATATTCTTGGAGTCTTCTATCCAATGCCCTTGGGGAGTAGGATTGCATCACTATTGATATGTTGGAATTTTATGATGTCTGATTAAGGTAGAGTTCATTTTAGACATAAAATCTAAATCTGTCTAAGACATATGCTAAATATGCTAGATAGAAAGGAAAAATGGATTACAATATATACATACTTGGATTCAATCTTTAGACACAAAAATGTTGTATATTAAATCCATACTAATTTAAGTTTTATTACCATTGAATTCTAGTTAATTGATTATTTCATATTGTTAAGTCTGGTTGCCTCTAAGTCATATTGGACTATACCAAATAATTAAATTCCTAAGGTTTTGATGTTAACAAAGTATAAATTTTATATGTTAACCTTTCATGCTTAAGCTACAAGTTTATCTATCTCTATGGGATACAATAAAAAAAACATGAGTAAAAAGGCTCTAAATGTAGCTAAACTGTCAGTTATTTTATGATACTACCTTAGTGTCCAGTCCTAAGAAGACAAGTGCTTCAGCACTTGGCTCACAATAAAAAGGTAATGGAGTAGTTACTCAATCCTCAAGTACTGAAAGTAATCATCAAAAAGTAATGTCCATAGGTCTAGTAAGCAATTCATGTATAGCAAACAAAAGGGAAGATTTGAATTGTCTTTTGCTGCAATTCTTAATTCCCTTTGTCTTATGTTGTTAACATTATATTTGATTTGTATGTTGAAAGTCAGCTCTGAGCACAACGCGATATTGACAAGTTGTACTTCTCTAAAGATATGTTGCAGAAAGTGTTTGTGACCCTCACACTATCTCTGCATAGTAATGATCTCGTGTAAAGCGCCCAATCTATTAGACAATGACAAGCTGGGATCTCTCAATGGATCAAAGCTCTGAAGTCAATATAAAGATTGAAGTTGTTCGTGTTAAAATTGTTGAATCACAAAAGAATAATCTAAGTTAAACGGACAAAGTGTTGTAATGCTGTCAGTTTTATTAGGTTAAATAAATTTAAGTGAACAGTCTTTGAGTGATTAGAATACATTTTCTATCAAACATCCATTGTTTGTTAAAGCCAAGAGTGGCTTAGTGACAAAGAATTCTTGGGTCTTAATCTCAGGGGGAGATTAAGGGTAGTGCCAAGAGTGGCCTAGAGAGTAGTCGTTGTAGCCAGAAATGGCATAGAGAATACTTGGTTGTAATCAAAGATTTGATTAGTGGATGATAACTGCTAATTATGAGTATATTTTAGGGGTTAAATTATAGAGGAATTTGTAATTTTTCTCTTATAATTTTTCCTTTTTGAGCAAATAATTGTTAAATTAACATCATTTAAGTTTTTGTATAGAGAATATTAAAAGTGATGTATTTATGAAGCTTAGTGAATAAAATAAAGCCCATAAAAGCAGGAATAATTAAGGAAATCAGAGCTAATTGAGGAAAGAAAGACTAATTGAGGAAAGCAGGGCTAATTAAGGAAATAAGACTAATTATTGAAAACATAATAATTAAGGAAAGCATGATTAATTGAGGAAAGTAAAGGCAGACTTAGTGTAAGAAACCAACTAACTACACCTATAAAAGAAGAAGGAAAAGACACACAAAAATTCCAATAGAATACAATTCCTTATAGAAGGAAAAAGCTAGAAGAAGGAGAAGTAAACAATGAAAGTCATTCATTCCCTCCATTCCCTTTCTTATCTTATCCCCTTTACTAAATATTTTCCTCTTGCAATTGTAAAGCCTCCATGAAAATGAGATGCTAAACCCCCTTTATTGGGAACTTGGCAACCAACTACTCTTGATGTAATTTCTCTTCCTATCTATTTATAATATTACATTTGCATTATCCTTTCTTGTGCTTAATATTATTACTTTTGGCTTGATCACCCATTTGCATGGTAAGTTTTAGGGGTAGCGTTGGGAAATGTTATTTTCTAATAGAATTGAGAAATAGTATCTAAATAAAATTATCACTAGGGATAAGTTGATATTTGTTTAGCCTGTTATACATCTCTATTCTTAATGTAATTTACTATTTTAGCTCTGCAAAGGGATTTAGGAGAGAAATAGATAAATTAGACTCTTTCGTGTGGAGGACCAAAGTTAGAATATACTAGTAGAGGCAGGTGTAAATTGAAATAATTATAAATAGAGAAAACTAATTAACATTACATCAAAGAGTAGCTCTGGTAGGCTAAGTTCCCTACATTCTCATCTTCTGAATTTCCTTCTACAATATTATTGGATTTTCTCATATTTTTTTGTCTTTAATTAATTAATTAATTTAAATTCATGTTTAATTCTTTTTCTTATTTGATTTAATTTTCAGCAATTTAATTTACTGTTTGTTACAACCTTTTCAAGTCTTTTTATTAATCAAATATTCATCTACCTAAGTACAAACAACGTCCCTATGGATACGATACTCGAGCTTTCATTTTAACTTTACTACTTGGGATGCATTGGTACACTTGTCAATCCATTAACAGTGAAACCCTTCAAGTTTTCTTTACTGCTTCTATATAACTATTTTCTTTGTATAAGTTACGTCTACACTACTATGTCCAAGCTTTGTGAACTGGTTTTTAAACACAAAGTGATTTTGAACCCCTTGGACGAACCTCATCATCCATTGATATCTGTTTGAGAAAAACTTTCAAAATTTTCGAAAGACTAAGTTTTATCCATCACACTATTCAACCCCCCCCCCCCCTTCTAGTGTGTTTCAGGTAATTCAATTGGTATCAAAGCTTAGCCTTTAGGTTGAGCTCTTGACAATGTAGAGGAAACAAAATTCTTGAAAATGATGGAAGAAGGATTTGCTGTGAACAAGTCTCCCATGTTCAAGGGAGCCAACTATGAATACGGGAAGGAAATAATGATTGCCTTCTTTGAATCTTCTCACATTGATATGTGGGATGTTGAAGAAAAGGGTAATCACATTCCTTTATGTTAGACAAGTGGCCTCAGATATCTTAAGAAGGGGGGTTGAATTAAGATATTGCAAATTATTTTCCCAATTAAAATTCTATTACAATTTCAATGCAAGTTACAAGTTCCCAAAAAAATGAACTCTTAAATAATGATTCAAATAGAACAATCTGAATATAAATGTAAAGCAATAATAAATAAACGAGTTTAAGGAAAGAGAAAGTGCAAACTCAGATTTATACTGGTTCGGCTACACCCTTTTGCCTACGTCCAGTCCCCAAGCAACCCGCTTGAGAGTTTCACTATCTTGTAAAATCACTTTACAAGTTCTGAACACACAAGGACAATCCTTTCTTTGTGTTCAGATTTCTTTACAACAAGAGACCTTCGGTCTCTCAATCCCCTTTGAGAATTTAGATAGAAGAGAAGAATAAATCTCTCTTGAAAGAGATAGATTGTACAATCTGAGCACTCAATTAATTCCTTATCGAATTGCAAGTGTATTGGCCAAGAAATTCTTAAGAGGATAAAATGTTTTTGCTCTTTGAGAGAATAAGACATTTTGTTATGAAAAACTCTGAGCAAATTCGTGTTCCAAGTCACATATAAATAGACCTTTTGTGGCCATGTAAAAACCATTTGAAAAGATGTGACTCTTAGAAATAATTTTCTGAAAATCTCCTCTGGTAATCGATTACAGGATTTGTGTAATCGATTACATGTTTTAAAATTTGAATTAAAACGTTTATTAACTGCTGGTAATCGATTACCAATATTGTGTAATCGATTACACAGTCTAAAATTTGAATTCAAATTTTAATAGCTGTTGTAAACCATTTTTGGCCACTGGTAATCGATTACCAGAGAGTAAATCTCTTGAAAAAAACTTTTTAACTTAAATTTCTTGGACAAACCTTTTGCTATTTCAATTAGGAATTCCCTTCCTAAAATACTAGAGATCTTCTTGATGTTGTATCTTGTATTCTTGAATCATTGTCTTGAATTAAACTTGAGAAGCGCATTTTCATCAAATCATCACGATCATCATCAAAACATCAAAGACAAAGGCTTTGCTTCTACACTTTAGATTCTCAAAAGAATGAGATCCCTAGGAAAAAATGGATGGATGATCATAACTCCAGATTTCTTATCAATTCACGTGCAAGGAATGCTTTATTATGCTCTCTATCACAAGATGAACATTCCTAAGTAAATAGCTTCAGAAGTGCTAAACAAATATGAGACATCTTAGCCATTACCTACGAAGCATCCTTTGAGGTAAAACGTAACAAGTTGAGCCTCCTAACATGTAAGTATGAACTCTTTAGTATGAAAGAGGGAGATTTATATTAGTAGCATAGTCAAACATGAACAAAGAGGAAGACATATGAGCAACGGAGTAGGAGAGAAACAGAAACACAAATTGAAGCCAAGAAAGTTGGGCTTGGATGTACCATGCAAGTTTAAGATTTATTATAATTTTTTTTCTTGTTTGTATAGGGACAAGGACAACATTTTGATACTAGAATTTTCATGTGCAACCTGATAATTTACATATCTCAAAGTTCTTGTCACCTAAACCATTTCACCGGCTATATACTTGGTGAGAAGGAAGTAATTGAATGAAATATACTGCCAAGTTTGTAGTTTAGTTGATCTTAATTTTAATGGTGTTGTATTGGTACCACTACTACAAAAAGGTGATTCTACATCGGTTCTTAGGCACTTTTCGTGACGGTTTTGAACCGTCTTTGTAGCCGATGTCTTAGAATTTTCTACGACGGTTTTTTAGAAACTGTCTTAGAAAAACTATATATTCTAAGACGGTTTTCAGGAAAAATAATCATTTTATAATATATAGCTTTTTTAAGACGGTTTCTCAA
The DNA here is from genome assembly GCF_000004515.6 of Glycine max. Taxonomy (NCBI): domain Eukaryota; kingdom Viridiplantae; phylum Streptophyta; class Magnoliopsida; order Fabales; family Fabaceae; genus Glycine; species Glycine max. The sequence goes on along the minus strand of NC_038246.2, from coordinate 25,035,433 downwards.
GAACCGTCTTAGAATATAATTTTTTTTAAAAATAAAATAAAAAAGAAATTATGATTCTAAGATGGTTTTTAAAGAACCGTCTTAGAATGTTAGATTGTAGACTGTATTTCTTTTTTTTTAAAAAAAATAAAATAAATTAAAATTATGATTCAAAGACGGTTTTTAGAAAATCGTCTTAGAATATAGACATTTTAAGATGGTTTTCCAAAGAATCTTAGAATGTATTTTTTTTAATATATATATATATATATATATATATATATATATATATATATATATATATATTTAATAATATATTTTTAAAAATTATGCTTATATTTTTTTCTAATAAAAGCAAGCAGCAAAATTTTCTTCAACCACAGAATAAGCATAAGTTTTTCAAGTAGAGTAAATTCAGTTCTTATCAAGATGAACAAGCTTGGAAGAAAGACTAACATCTTTGCAACTGGACTCAATGAACATGGTATATAAACACACTTCTAATCACATTTAGAGATAAATTAATTTAATCTTTTAAATCATAATTAGTCACAAAATAAAGTTGCATGCAGTAAAACTTGGGCAAAAAATAACTGATACAATGAAAGGAAAATTAAGCCTAGGAGCTAGAATTCTTCATGTTGGAGGAGTGAAAAAAGTTTTCATGCAACTATTCCGTGTAAAAGATGGAGAGAAGTTACTAAAAGCGTCTTAGTGCTACCTATCAACCACACTTCGGGAAGCATACCTCATGCATGTGCCACAACGAAGCATGCCAAAGAGCTCCATGAGCCCATCTTGCCTAAAATTCAATAGCCACCTAAAAATTAGACATACCCAATTGAATTCAAGAGGTAGAATTAAATTGAAATATTTCATCGGATGAAAATTTTATATACTTTCAAAATTTAATTCCTAGAAATATGAAACCAATATAATCACTTATTGCTTATTAAAAATAATATATATAATGATTTGAAATTAAAAATTGAGGTGTACTTTGATATTATTATTTATGTTTTTTTTATACGTTTAGTGACAACAACGAAATTTTAATTTAAGATAATTTTGGTACAAATAATTTAAACTTCCATGGCCAATTAAGTCGACCTTAGTATATTATATTCATGTTTTAGTTGATTATGTTATGATTGGAACCAAGATTCCATCTCACAAATAATATGTTAACTAACTAAAATTTAAGCATGTTTGAAGAAAGATAGCTATATAACTTGCCTTAATATAATTATCTCGGTGTCATCATCATTAGAATGAAGTTCTGGAAGTGGCGGGTAATCATTTGGATTGTAAGGCAGCATATTATCATAAAGAAGAGAAGCAGTGTAATGTTTTTAATTATACAACCACTCTATATAACAGAACTCTACTGAAATGAATTTAATTGTATACTAGTATTATCGCTAACCGTGAAAATAAAAAAAAGGCAAAAAATTATTTCACCCAATATTAAATATAGCCCTTCATGGTTAGATTGAAACAGCCACCCCTAGCACCTAATATTAAATATAGTGAAAGATGAAAATTAAAAAAATATATATACATAACTTTAAAACTTATTATGTGATTCTTAATTAAATTTTAATCTTTATCATTCATATGTTGTTTGAGAAAAAAGATTAAAAAAAAAGTACAAACAACAAGAAAAGGATAGAAACTAAATACTTACTGCAAGTATGAGTTGGGATTGTACAAACTCATGCATGTCATGAAGGCAAGTAACTGCAAAAAAGGAAACACGCTTTCTTGACTACAAACAAAATAGTAAGAGTTTTTCTATCAGATTTATCATGATCAATTTCGTGAAGTATATATATAATGTGAAAATAATAAATCAAATAATAAATGAATAGCTGGTAATTGAAAACTTTATAAGAAATATACTTCTAATTCACAACATATATCTTAAATATTTCTTTTTAAATTTAATTTAAAATTAAAATATGTTTTTTTGTTTTTATTCTAAGAACAAAAATAAATGAAAAAAATATGAAAATGCATAATGTTTGGGGCCGAACATCCGATTTCATAATATCCACTTATAATAATACTTATAATCAAAACAAAACTTTGTAATAATACTAATAATCAAAACACCTTTGGGGCCCAACATCCGATTTCATAATATCCACTTGTCCTCAAAGTATGAAAATGCATAATGTTTTTTCTACTTCCACTCTTTTATTGCATATTTGCATGTATTTTTTACTATGGTATATAAACTAAGTCAGTATTTTTTTACTTTATAGTATAGGTTCTAGGAATTATATATAATTAAAACGTAAGAGAATAATTTAATACTAAAATTTCACAATTATATGAAGCTTTTAAGTACAAAAAAAGTAAAATTGGCAGAAACAATGATAACATTTATGCAGATAGAAAAAGAAAATTTGCAGGATGTGAAGTGATCCTTTTCTGAATATATTCCAAAAACCCCTCCTTCCGCAAAAGAAGAATAAAAATTTACTTTAAATTATATAATTCAAGCTAGTTGTGCCAACTAGAAAAGAAAGGAAAAAGAGAAGAAACTTAGCCCATAATAATAGCAGGGTAAAAGCACATAATACACAATACAAAGCATTTCCAGCCTGAATACTAGGTGGATGCACACTAAGCACTATAGACAAATCTAGCTAAGTTTTCATTCCCATCCTTCCAGGTCCTTAACACATAAACCCACCAATCAAAAAAGATGAACAAGTAGGACAAGATAACCATGTATAAACTAAGAGAGGTGTTATTTAGTAAGAAATGTAGCGGTGCAAATTTTATCAAATTTAATATTAACAAATCAAAGTGATGGATAACAATTCAAGCGAGAGAGAGAGAGAGAGAGTATTAGCTGAATTCAATAAACTTACCTTATTTAAAATTCATATGGATTCGTACATACATCTTCCGTACTAATTATCATTTTCCATAAACTAAATGGATGAAAATTAACAGTGTGCTACTATGCAAGCAACCGGATACTTAAATGACATCATAAACTAGTGGATATGACATAATTTGCACACTTTCCCTTAAGAGCCAAAACCTAGACCTTGCTTTGAAGGTCAGGTTGCTTAGAAAAAAATTAAAATATGATCATATTGGTAAAATGAGAACTCCATTTGTATGATGTTTTCATAAATTTAACAAAGATCCATCTCATTCCAGAACCAAAATGGATTAAATTTTTTGTACAATTATTATGTATTGATTTTGATCTTTTTCGTAGGCATTATGCACATTTTGATCTTACCCCAATAAGCTTTCCTGCATTCTCAGGCCTCTTTCCAACCTTCAAAGCAGCCGCAGTAGCAGCTTCTGAAGAAATTCCCGCCTGTTTTCCAATTGAAGTTAGCAGAGCAGATAAGAGGCAGAGTATATAGTTTGGTGAGGGAGCTTCTGAAAGATTTTCCCCAATGTTTAAGCTAATAACAATATAACAACTAATTACAGCTCAATCGGATCACCTAAGCTGTAAATAATATAAAAAAATTGAGAATTCAACAAAAAAAGAATATACAAATATAACTTAATAAGCCAACAAGTTTATTGCAATGCCGTTTTAGTGTACTTTCAATGAGAACAAGAGTTGCATGAAGATTGTAAATGGCGTTCTACAAAGTAAGATTAATAAGCCATACCACAATTCTCAAAAGCTGTGTCCGAAAATCCAATCCCTAACGGAACAATAGATTCTTCATCATCCACATTACTCGCGCATTCCACGTTTTCGGACTTTGGAGAATCGCCAACATCTTCCAAGAACAAATCCTTTCTTACCACTAACAGCCTTCTCACAAAAGCTGAAGCAAAAGAAATGTGCAATTTCAGTAGAAACAGTAAAAGAGAATGTGTGCAACGAAGAAACAGAAATGAAAGGGGAAAATGAAGATATGAACCAAGTTTCACAAAACGATAAATGAAAAAGAAAAGAAAAAAAACAAATGCTTTGTAGAAATGTGTGAGAAAGAGAAGAAGACTAATGCGAAGGAGGGTAACTAGCGGCATTTTGAAACCAGAGTTCATGAAAACCATTTGGTAACTTTCAACATTTTCCTAAGTGAATATCTCCCAAGTTCAATAATGGCCTGCACCTTCAAGGCTACTTCTCATCCTAAACAAATAATGCACTTCGAAAATAAAAAATAAAATCGAAAAAACCGAAAGGAAACAAAAGCAAACCTGAGCGGCTTTGTAGGCGGAGCTCTCAGCGGCTTCCTTGTGGTCGGCACCGGTCTTGAACTCGGCTAGGTACCTGTGGTAGTCTCCCTTCATCTTGAGGTAGAAGACCTTGGAGTCATTGGAGGTGGCAGAGGGGATGAGGCGAGTGTCGAGGAGCTTGAGGATTCCGTTGTAGATGTTGGAGAGCTCGGCCTCGATTTTTGAGCGGTAGTCACGGATGACGGTGACTTGGTCCTTGTTGCCGCTACTTCGGCATCGTCCAGGGGATCCAATGGGCCGCGCTCTTGCAAGCATTCACAAGGGAGAGTATGGAGGACAAGGTCCAGAAGTAGCGTGGCTGCGCGATGATCTCTTCTTACTCCAACACTTTCAAACCCTAATTTTATTATATTTATTTATTTATAAAAGAAAAATACACTTATTTTAAGACGGTTTTTCAAAACCTTTTTAGAATGGTAGTTTCTAAGGCGGTTTTTATAAAACCGTCTTAGAATGATTGTATTTATTTACAAAAATGTCACCGCATTTCTTTCTAAGACGGTTATCTATCAATTTAAAATCAACGTCGTAAAATCAACTTTTTCTAGTAGTGTACCATAGTTGCATTTATCCACCATTTGTTCGGTTCTAATTATCTTTGATAAACACGGATCCTAATCTAGCACAAAGTATCAGTGCTGCAACTGCTCTTGAAGTTAAAGCTGCAGGGATTCCTTATGTATTTGGAGGTTTCGTGGCAGCCTTAAAATCCGATCCTGTGTGGGTGATGAATGTAGTTCTTGCACAAAAGCCACCCACTCTTGATGTTATCTTTGACAGAGGCCTTATTGGAGTCTATCATGATTGGTATGAAATGAAGTTATTGATACAAATCTGCATAGCTAAGAAATTATTCTTTATCCAGTGTTTTTCAAGCTTCTCTATTGTTCCAATAAAAAATATATATAAATGATAGTGAAAGAATTGTTCATTTATCTAAATTCAGATTATTCAGATACATACATACTAAGTGCATTCAAGAATCCCTGTGCTCACATGCACAGTTTGAGCAGTTTTCACAGTTCTTGATCAAATTGACATTTTCACACTTGACAAGCATATAATTCCCATATTACATTTGAATTGTGTTTATTAAAGACTCAATAGCATAAACAATTGCAGGGAAATGATATAGAAACAAAACCTGTAATTTCACATTTACTTGAACTAACATGTCATCCTTTGTTTTCTTAAATTAAAATCTCTGGACGGACTTTCACTTTAATAAACAAATAAACTTTTTATTTTTTGACTTTGAATTAACAATTGTTTGAATTCTGAAATAGCATGTAGGCTTTAAAGACGTTTATTTTTTCCTTTTGTATTTAATCTATATACATTTTTACAGGAATGATAAAAGGTGACATAGAAGAGCAGATAATGAGAAACATATATAATCATGAACAGGATGACTTATCTAAGAAATCCCGAGGCAAAGAAAAGATAAGTGATTCAAAATCTTCATGGTCCTTAATAATATAAAGTTTTGAAGGAGGCACTAGTATCGATATAAGTGTTCATTTTAAAATTATTTCTAGCTTAAGAGTTAAAAGATTTCAATTTGATATGGGTCTGTGATCGAAAGGAAGATTTCGGTGTAAGAGAAATCAAGACCAAGTAATCAACAATGGAGAATCAAGATCATAAAGCATTTATCAACAAAGGTGATCTTAGAAGTTTATTATTATTATTGGCAAATAAGATTTCACATATATGTAAAGCATGGATGTATGCAAGTAAATGCATGTGATACTAAAATGCAATAAAACTATTCTATGCTTACTGATTGATAGTTTTGCAGTTGTCCAAGGCTTTCTACCTTTCTTTAATATTGAATATATGCATAATCTATGATATAATATTGTTTCACAAATTTATATATATAATTATTTTTACGATTAAAAATAAGGTAAAATCATTTTGAGTTATGCTGGATCAAAATAATTGAGTGTTTGATGAAGGAGAAATAAGATAAAATAATTTTAACAATAATGAGATCTATTATAGTATTTCTCATATATTTTTACTCATTTCTCCATCTCTCTCCTTATATTTTTTATTTTATTTCTCTTTAAATTACGAAGGTGCTTACATATTCAGAAATCTTTTATTTGGAGTTACCAATAAATTTGTGTTTTGTTACTTCCTTTTAATGCATCTCCTTATACGTGAGATAGTGATATAATTGTGCCTTTGTATTCACAATTGGCTTCCCTCGTTATTAGTGTTTAATCTATTAGTGTTTATGAATTCAGTTGTTAATTTATTAGTGTTTAATTTTTGTAATGTAAGCAGGGTTGATATGTGTTGTCATAATTTAATTGCAGAGTTTAGAAGATGTTACTGGCATAGAATTTTGAATGTTTATGGATTTAATTACAATCATTTTATAAGTAAAAGAAATCTATTTTGTATTAGTAAAATGGTCTTCTAATTTTTTATAATTTTTTTTAAAAAAAGATATTTTAAGGCGATTATTTAGAGAATCGTCTTAGTTTATTTTTTAAGACGATTATCCAAAAATCATTTTAGAATCCTCTATATTTTTTTATTTTTTATTTTAAAAAAAATTCTAAGACAGTTATTCTGAGAATTGTCTTAAAAAGTCTATTACAATTTTTCAGAAAAATCATTTTAGAAACTTCATTTTTTATTTTTAAAAAAGAAAACATTCTAACCCAATTTTTAAAATTTTTTTAAATACATTCTAAGACATTTCTAAGACTTTTTTCAAGTCAAAATCATCTTAGAATGATAGTTTTTCTAAGACAATTTTTAGGAACCATCGTGAAAAGTCTTGACTTTCCACGACGTTAGCTTCAAAGACGGTTCAAAATTTTCGTTGAATGTGTCAAAAAATCGTCGTTGAATATGCTTTTTCCAGTAGTGATTGTATTCCCTAGTTGTTCCCTTTGAGCTAAATTGATATTTTCTTTGTTACCCAATTGTGTTAAAAGTTTAGTGCTTGCTACTTGATGACTTGAAAAATAGGGGGACATCACCGAATATTGGTTTGGGTGGACCAAAGATTTCTCCTATGATGCTTCTCCTTTAGTAATAATAATAAAAAATCCATAAAGGAAAAATAAGGCAATCAAAAAGGCCTTCAAACAAATGTATTGAAAAGTTTTGTTTCATAAGCATAAGAAGAAGCTTGGTCCCTACAATTTTGGATGTGTAAGTGCAAAAAATAACAATTGTCCCCCTTGGGTAGTTTGTCACTGAGTACAGGTTGTTTCTTAAGTCTTTCTTTATCATTTTCTTTTCACTAACCACCTTTCACTGTAGCTTAGTCCCATTACACCTTGTGATGCATCACTTTCATGCATACTATAATTTTTCTTAGGTTGAGTTGATTGATAAATAAACTGAATGCATACTTCTTGGGTTGTGATATGAGTACTTTATCTCTTTTCCTAAAACACTAGGAGTGGTAAGATGAGTGATTAGTTGGTCTTTATGGAACTGAACATGTTGGTTGACATTGAAAGCCTAATGGAATTCTATGAGATTTATCTTGTGAATGTGGTTGTTTCTTCCTATCAACTCTACATCTTTCTGTCTATAATAATTTAAGGGATTCTCTATGTAGAAGTATATAACACAAGAAGGGGGTTGAATTTTGTCTTTTGGGTTTTTAGAAATTTAAAAAAATCTCTAAGAATAAAAACAAATTTATTGTCTGATGCGGGTAAACCTAAAAACACTTAGAGAAGTTTGGTTAAGACTTTATCAGATGATGAGAAATAAAATTTTCTTTGTAAAAAAAACAAGATATCAGATCTAAAAACAAATTCAAACTCTTTGTCAATTAAAGTAATAGAAAAAAGAACACAAAGAATTATATTGGTTCATCTCAAACCCAAGCCTACGTCTAGTCATTGGCAACCCACCAAGTTTCCACTAACTTATCAAAGTTACGAGTATTTTTCATTATCACTTCTTGCTCTCACACATGCAAGCTCTTCCCCAAGCTTGTTTTAAACCCAGTATTCTTTGTCCTAACAAGCCACTACTAGCTTTAAATAAATCAACAAGATTTGTTAGAGGTTTTGCGCACTGACTAAATTTGTGATCATTTTATAGACAAATAAATCACTCAACACTTTTAGTCTTTTCTCCCAAGGTATATAAAGTGTTTTAAGAGCTTAGTATCTATACAAAGATTTACAAAAATCTTTACACAAAAGAATGAAAGAATATGTTTACGAAGATTATTCATGTCTTGTTCCTTCAAAGCTTCTTTTATATATAGCCTTCATTATCAAGTACCTGTTGTCTCACAATGGTTGGATTCTTTACTCTGCTCTTCGTTTGAAGTCTTGAGTCTGTTGGAGCATTTAATTCTTTCATTAAATGCACATCCTTTCTTCATGCAAAGTTCATGCTTATAGGATAATATGTCTTGTACTTTAGCAGGGAAGTCACTTCTTTCACCATAGTAGGTCTGCAACAACAAAATGTGCCATTTAATGAGGATTAACATCTTCCAGACTGTAGATTCCATTTATTCTTTGTAGGGCTATGACAGATCCTAGGAAAATATTTTATGCATAAAAGAATCCCAGACATATAGTATTAAATGAAAGTCTTAAATTCACTACTTGAAATGCTATGACAGATCGTCTTATGGATGCATTATTTGAAAATACAAATGCATAGATACAGATCACCATTTGATAGCATATCAAACACATAAATTTCTCTTGAATTAACACTCTATAAACGGTTTCATGATTTCATAAAAGTTGTGTTAGTTTCTAATTTAGAATAATTTCTTAAGGCTAAAAAATGCTCAAGTGTGGGGTAGTTGATTGATCGAACCTGACAAGTGCACCGGATCGTGCAAGTAGTATAAAACGGTAAGAACCGAGTATCGAACTCTTGGGGAACTTGTGTTACTTGGTAAAGCTATATTCCGTGAATAGGTGTCTTGTATGAAAATATATGTGTGGACTATGAACAGGTATGTAAACTAATTATTAAAAAGGAAAATCACGTGATGTTATAAGGAGACAACATGTTGTTCTTCCTATTAGGTGCCTGATGTTATAAGGATATTCTTTACTTAACGATGCTTATGTGTTCTATGGTGTATCCTGAAATGCTAAACCCTGATCCTTCATGATAGTCTAGCCTAATCCTGATCAAGCATCGTCCTCAGATCCCTCTTGTTGGACTAAACTTGACCAGAACCGCATTAAGACAAACATACAAACAACTAGGTTACCATACCCTGATCCCTCGTGATAATACGATAAACTAGCCCTGTCCTATCAAGTTCTAAGAATCAGACCAATTCTCACTATTGAATGATCCTAACAAAGCATGCATCTATGTGATCAAGGCAAAAGCATAATAAAATGACGTACTGATACCACAGAGAACACATAAAACATCATTAAATAGATATAAAGGTATTTACATCAAGTACCTACAAGGAAGAACCAACAGAGGATTTAGCTCTCCATATCTGGGAAGCTTCCTTTACAACAAAGAGAAGAGAAAAATGAAGAATTGAAGAAATACAAGTAGTGGGGATGTCTCCTCCACATCTAGAACCTCACAATCACTCACAAACTCATCTCATGCTCTCAGGATGGCTTCCTCTTCAAGCTCAGTTCTCTGCCAGTCTTCGCACAACAAAAGCTCTCAAAACTCTCTGGAACTTGGACCTTTCTCTCTCTAGAAATCTCTAAACATGCAAAAGCTTCGAGAAATGCCCAAACTCTCCCTCCATTTCTGATTTCAGGCTTAAATAGGTGGTCTCATTGGTGCTCTCGCACTTAGCACGACTCTGGCTCGCTGAGCGCACATAAGTGAATTTTGGCTTAGCGCACGTCTTCTCGCTTAGCGGATGGATGCAAGTGGTGCGATTAGCGGGATGAGCTCTCGCTTAGCGCGCATGTACAACTCATCCTTCTTCTAGATTCTTCCTCGCGCTCAGCCGCAAGAGTGGTGATGCAAGCTCCATTGAAGCTTGTAGGCCTAGGATCTTCTTCATCAATGGATTCCTTTGCTTCTTGGAAGATGAATGGAAGCGGAATGGAGAAAGGAAGAAAGAGAGGAGACGCCACTTCAAGGAGAAGATGAGTCTAGAAAAAGCTCACCACCATAGGAGGCCATGGATAAGAGCTTGGAGGAAGAAGGAGATGAATGAGGGGAGAGGGAGAGAAGAGCACGAAATTTTGTGCTCTAAATGAGCTTTGAAATCTGAAGTTTAATATTCAAAGGATCAAAGTTGAAAAAAATGCACACGCATGACCTCTATTTATAGCCCAAGTGTCACACAAAATTGGAGGGAAATTCAAATTTCACTTGAATTTGTAATTGAATTTGTGGAGCCAAACATTGGAGCCAAAACTTCACTAATTATGATTAGTGAATTTTAGTTATGGTTCAGCCTACTAATCCAAGATCAATTCCAAGATTCTCCACTAAGTGTGCTTAGGTGTCATGAGGCATGAAAAGTATGAAGGACATGCACAAAGTGTGACTATATGATGTGGCAATAGGGTGTAGTAAGCAAATGCTTACCTCCCCCTCTGAAATTTAATTGGATTGGGCTTCTACCAATTCAATTAAATTTATTTCCAACCACACACATCAAATATCCACTTAGTGCATGTGAAATTACAAAACTACCCCTAATACAAAAAACTAATCTAGGTGCCCTAAAATACAAGGGCTGAAAAATCCTATATTTCTAGGGTACCCTACCTACATTATGGAGCCCTAAATACAAGGCCCAAAATTAATGAAACCTTAATCTAATATGTACCAAGATAAGTGGGCTCATACTTAGCCCATGGGCCTGAAATCTACCCTAAGGCTCATGAGAACCCTAAGGCCTTCTCTTGCATTTTTGGCCCAATCTTCTTGGAGTCTTCTATACAATGCCCTTGGGGGGTAGGATTGCATCATTCCCTCCCCCTTGAAAAGTATTTGACCTCAAATCCAGAGGTTCTTGAAACTCATGGATTCTTTCCTCATCACCTGTAAAAAGAATGAAACCATATGTATCAGTGATGTTGGGTATGTTAGAGTATGGTAAAGACTAAAAACCCCTTTCCTGGTCATCTTCCCATGAGAGAATATAGTTCCTCACCAACTCAATGAGTGGTGCTACAAGTATAGAAAAATATGGGACAAACTTTTTGTAAAAGTTTGTTAAGATATTGAAGCCCCAAATTTCCCTTATACTTGGTGGAGTAGGCCACTCAGGAATGACCTTTATTCTCTTAGGGTCCATGGGAAGCCCTTGATCACTATTTAAAAAGTTAAGGAAAGTAATGGAATAATACATACCTTTTTCTTTATTTTCATGTTGATTATTTCTAAAAAAAATTACGACAAACCTAAGGTGTCCCATATGAGCACCTAGGTTTGCATTGAAACAAAAAATAAGAACAAACCTACCTAATGAGTCCCTATGTACACAAATCATGAAGATGTTGGGTGCATGAGTGATTTTACAAAAGAGTGTTGCACCACTCAACACATTCATTATACCACCTATCATAGGGATTTGGTGCCTAATAATACCTATTTTAGGCACCAACAAAGCACGAGGATTTAAGCTCTTGCGAACCAAACCCTCATCCAACAACTCCTTTACTTGAGGAATGACCTCAAGCTCAAGAGGTATGGCGGTGCTAAGGAATGTTTCCCTTGATTGGAGAAGGTAGAAAGATTGTTTAAGAAGGAGTGCTATTTTAATATCACATTTTGTTGCAAAATGATTTTCCTTGTTAACAATCTTCTTGGAGGAATCCTTTTCCTCTTTTTCCTTCCCCTTGGCCTTTGAACACAAGGCCTTACTATCCTTCTTTTTCTTTTGTTTTTCTAGTTTTTCTTCCTCATCCTTCTTATCTTTCATAGTTAGTTGATCTTTGGCCACCTGTGAAGGTGTTTGAGGATGCAACACAAATTTAGTGCCAAGATGGGTGAGGGTAATTTCATTAGTTAGGCCATTGTAAATTATCTTCCTATCAAATTGCCATGGCCTTCCTAAAAGAATATGTCCTGCCTCCATGGGAACTATATCACAATTAACTTCATCCTTATATGTCCTAATGGAGAAAGGTACCTTCACTTGTTGGTTAACTATCATTTCCCCTTGCTCATTGAGCCATTGAAGTTTATAAGGTTTTGGGTGGGGAATGATAGTGAGGTTCAACTTGGAAACTAATCTTGTGCTACAACAATTGCAACAAGATCCACTATCCACAATGAGAGAACAAGTTTGATCTAAAATTTTGCATCTTGTATGAAAGATGTTCTCTCTTTGGGATTGAGATAGATCACAAGATTGACCTCCAAGGAGCCTTCTAACCATTAAGAGGTCACCTTCTTTATGGGGGTAGACTTCCTCACTAGACTCTTCACCCCTTACTTCATCTTCACTTCCACTAGAGGAAGGGCAAGAAGTAGTCTCCTCTTGACTACTATAAATGTCTTGACCCCTCATGATCATGGTTTTCTTTGTGGGGCATTGAGAGGCAATGTGACCTCTCCCAAGACATTTGAAGCATTTAATCTTGCTAGTCCTTTCTTGGGAACTAGTCTTAGGGGTGTATTTCTCTATGGTCTTACCCTTATCTTCCTTGGGTTTTGAAGGTGCAGCCCCTAAAATTCCATGGGCTTGGTCCTTCCTTGGATAAGAGTGAGAGCCATAAGATTTTGAAGAAGGCTTTCTTTTAAGTTGTTGCTCCACTCTTATACAAAGTTGGACTAGCTCATCTAGGTCCCTATATGGAAGGAGTTCAACCTTGTCCCTCACTTCCATATTAAGCCCACTAAGGAACCTAGCTATGCTTGTTCTTTCCTCCTCCCTAAGTCCAGCTCTTAAAAGGAGTAATTCCATTTGTTGTCTATATTCTTCAACACTCATACACCCTTGTCTAAGCCTTTGGAGCTTGTACATAAGCTCCCTCTCATAGTAGGAGGGAATGTGTCTCTTCCTAAAGGCACTCTTAAGATCATTCCAACACTCTACTGGAGGATCCCCATGAATCCTTCGTTCCCTAACAAGGGAAGTCCACCAATAGAGGGCATACCCTTGAAAGCTAAGGGTAGCCAATGGAACTTTTCTCTCTTCACTAATATGATGGCAAGCAAAGAGTTGTTCAACCTTCATTTCCCAATCTAAGTAGGCTTCAACATTATCTTTTCCATGGAAATATGGGAGGCTAATGTTAACCTCTTGAGGCCTTCTATCCTTTTCTCTTCTTTGGGAGTGATGTTTAGTATGTGAGCTATGACGCCCTCTGTAATAGTCGCTAAGTTCTTCACTTAAACTCTTGCAAGAGTTATGACTACTAAAGGAGGCATGTTTTTCTCTTTTCATTTCTTTCATTATTTTTCTTCTTTCTTTCTCTCTTATTTTCTCTTTTTCATCTTGACTTATTTCTTCCACTCTTTTTTTACCTTTTTCTTTTCTCTCTTGTTTTTCTTTCCACAACTTAAGGGATCTCAACTCATCTAATATCTTATACAAGGGGTCCTTAGGAGTAGAACCCTCACCATTAACACTAGATGAAGAATGAAGACTCATGTTGGTTCCTAAGTTATGGTTCTTTCTTGTTGGGGGTTTGAAAACAAAGGTAAAAGAAACTATGGTTGAAACTAGCCAAAATAAACACTAAAAGAGGTGTGAAATATAAGGTAAAAACTAATTGGTAAAAGGAAATCTATCTAGACGGTTTGACAATGGAGGGTAAAGGAAATAAGCTATGAAAGTAAGCAAGAAATGAAAACTAGGCGGATCCTAAGAGTGTTTGGATGACCTCATTTAAGGTTCCCAACAAAACACTCACTATCCTAAGGGAAAATTGCCTAAAATTATTACACACAAATGGAAGTAGGGTGACCTAGTGGAGGCTCCCAACTTACTTCCAATGAAAGGCCTTTTTGTTACAAAATTTGAAAGCAAAGAAAATTGCCAATTACAAAATTACAAAGAAAAAAGTCCTCAATTGTGGTGGCTATTCTCTCTTTAGTGTTTCACTCAATTTGGAGTGCTTCTTAGTCCAATAGCTCTTAAGGTGGTTGGCCCCTTGCTTCTTGACTCAAATTCTTCAAGATATGGCACCAATCCTCGTTTCCAATTCCCTATATTGCAACTCACAAGCAATAACCAAAGACCAAAAAAATTGAAATGAAAGCTAAACCAAAATAGAGTTTTAACAAGATAAATTTCCAAGGATTATTCAACAATTAAAGCAATGAAAAGCACAAAAAATCAAGCTAGGACTCAAAGAGAAACCTAGAATGGCTCTAGAGTAGAGTAGAAAAACTATAAAAAAAAAAGACTGAAGAAACCTCTAGTTTTGGAACTTGTTTTCACAATAATTTTCAATTGAAATTTCACAACTAGGATTGGTATAAAATAGGCACCAATTATAGAACAAATTTTGAGCCAAAACAACAAGCACACTTTCCTTTCACTTTTTTTTTCCTGGACACTGATTTTTCTGCCAACTTGTGCGATTTTTCTTATTTTTTCCTTTAATCCAAATCGCTTGGTTCTTTTTTTATAATTTTGGTCCTGATGTCTAGAAAATTCAGTAAAAATTTCAGCTCAAAACTCGTAGTGACCAATTCCCAGTAATTTATACAATTTTGTATGTTCAAGCTGCCAGCACCAGCGATTTCAACCTAGAAATCAAGAGTAGTGTTTATGTTGCTTAAGGCTTGGATAGTTACAATTTGTGTTTGCTTATGCTCAATTATCTTGAATAACACAATTCAAGAGAGCTTAAGACTTATTTGATTCACAAATCCAGCCACAACTCAGCACCACAACTCAACTTCATCATAGGCATCATGTAGGAATCTTAGAAAACAAAAAAGAGTTCAACAACAAGACTACTTCTAGGAATTGATTTAGAACATGTTATGAACTAAATAACATGCATGAATTATACTCAAAATTCAAAAGATAGGCTAAGAATGACAAGAATACATGAACAAATGTATCTAGAATTCAATAAACAAAATAAAAATTCAACACAAACTTAGAGCATAATGTGACAATTACTATGACTAAACATGACTCTAAGACAACATGGATTAAGTGATTTACACTTAGATTTTTGTGTTTTTTTAATCAATATTTTGGAAGAACATTTAGATCTAAGGTTCAGCAGAAGAATATTATGAATGAAAAATGATAGAACCTAAAATCAACACAAAACGAAGATTCAAGAGTAGATCTACAAAATTTGAACCATAGAAATGCAAGAACAAGTGTAGATCTAAGATTTAATCGGTTTATTTTTTTTGAATCTACTCTAAACAGCACCAAACCACAAGACAATGGAGGATATACATGGAGAATAAGATGAAGAACAAGGAATTAAAGAGAATTCACCGAACAAAAAGATAGAGGAAGCAAAAGAACATCACCTAGATGAAGATGCTCTTGATACCACATGATGCAAGCTTCATTGGAGCTTGTAGGCCTAGGATCTTCTTCATCAATGGATTCCTTTGTTTCTTGGAAGATGAATGACAGCGGAATGGAGAAAGGAAGAGAGAGAGGAGACGCCACTTCAAGGAGAAGATGAGTCTAGAAGAAGCTCACCACTATAGGAGGCCATGGATAAGAGCTTGGAGGAAGAAGGAGATGAATGAGGGGAGAGGGAGAGAAGAGCACGAAATTTTGTGCTCTAAATGAGCTTTGAAATCTGAAGTTTAATATTCAAAGGATCAAAGTTGAAAAAAATGCACACGCATGACCTCTATTTATAGCCTAAGTGTCACACAAAATTCGAGGGAAATTCAAATTTCACTTGAATTTGAAATTGAATTTGTGGAGCCAAACTTTGGAGCCAAAATTTCACTAATTATGATTAGTGAATTTTAGTTATGGTTCAGCCCACTAATCCAAGATCAATTCCAAGATTCTCCACTAAGTGTGCTTAGGTGTCATGAGGCATGAAAAGTATGAAGGACATGCACAAAGTGTGACTATATGATGTGGCAATGGGGTGTAGTAAGCAAATGCTCACCTCCCCCTCTGAAATTTAATTGGATCGGGCTTCTACCAATTCAATTAAATTTATTTCCAACCAAACACATCAAATATCCACTTAGTGCATGTGAAATTACAAAACTACCCCTAATACAAAAAACTAATCTAGGTGCCCTAAAATACAAGGGCTGAAAAATCCTATATTTCTAGGGTACCCTACCTACATTATGGAGCCCTAAATACAAGGCCCAAAATTAATGAAACCTTAATCTAATATGTACCAAGATAAGTGGGCTCATACTTAGCCCATGGGCCCGAAATCTACCCTAAGGCTCATGAGAACCCTAAGGCCTTCTCTTGCATTTTTGGCCCAGTCTTCTTGGAGTCTTCTATCCAATGCCCTTGGGGGGGTAGGATTGCATCATTTGTACAAAGATAATTGGACCCAACCTTGGCCCATGGGCTCAGAAATCTACCCTAAGGCTCATGAGAACCCTAAGGCATTCTCTTGCATTTTTGGCCCAATCTTCTTGGAGTCTTCTATCCAATGCCCTTGGGGGGTAGGATTGCATCAAGTGGTGTACTCAGCTGATGGCTCGCTAAGCGGGCAGATTGGCTTAGCGAGCAAATCAAAATCAACACTTCATAAACTTGCCTAATTAACCTGAAATTGAAAGGTAATGATTATTAAATACACAAAATGGGAGTACTAAGTACTTATTACCTATATTTAACAAAAAGTAATTACAATACTACAAAATAACCATAAATGGGAGGAGTTAGATACAATTTTCATAGATTTCTTACACAAAAGTTAGTCGTATTCATCTACTAACAACTTCCCCAAATTTACAGTTTTGCTTGTCCTCAAGCAAATAAAGAACAACTCACTGGTCCCCACGTGACAAGAATATGCAGTGACTATGTACAAAGGTGTATGCAACAAAAACTATTGATTGAATGATAATAGAATGAAGTAAAATACCCTCATCTCTTGTCTTTCACAAAGCATGCAATTATTCAAAGAGAAGAATATAATGTATCCTGTACAATTAATTGGAGTTAGGCATAAGACAGATATCAAGGAAAGTAGCTTAAACCACAGTCTCACGGCTATTGTTTCACTCAAGCACAAGTGTTTAAGCTTTTCATCAATAACAACTAGCAAGAGGTCCAGTCTTTACACTTCATCTCATGCCATAAAGTCAGAAATGCATAAATAGAATCAGAAGGACTTTCACAGGCTTGTAGTGAGGCTTGGCTACAAAAATAATTGGTTTTTCTAGGATTCAAAGGCTTAGATTCTAAGAGAGCACAAATCCTAGACTTATCCAAGTAGTCTTTTCAATACAATTAGCTTACTCACTAGCCTTTCACTTTAATTTGCATTTGACCTTATTACAAAAGCACATACTTTCTTTGATTGGTTTCTTTCTTTCTTCTTTTTTTTTTTCTTTTTTTTAACACAACTTATTTGTTACGTGTGCTGATGTGCTTTACCTTTTACTTTACATCCCAGTTAACTCCCCCAAATTTTGGGGTAGATTTCCTTGAACCATATGCTCTCCTAGAATCTAAACAAGGCATCTAGAGTTATTCATTCAAGTTCAGGGTTCAATTTTGCAACTTTAATTTGTCTCACAAAGGGTGCAAAGGATACAATTATAATTCAAGGTAAGCTTTTTGGTCAATTTGCTTGTATATACAACCATGGCCTTCATCATGTCCACATTCATACATTTCATTCTAAAATTCAGAAATTGATGCAAAGACTAATACTCAAAGCTAGTCGTTCACTCACAGTTTAAGATCACACTCTCACCGGTTATGGTTCAAGCTTTTCTTTCTCAATCAACCTGTCTACTGACTAACAATTCTAATTGCAAGTTCATATTCCTGTTCTTTCTTTGTCTAACATACACACTTGGTCAAACTTATGAAAATAAACACAATCTTCATCACAATCATGCATTCAATCCAAAATCAGTTTATAACACCAATTTCACAAAAAGATAAAAGTGTTTCACTGCATAATCATCAAGATCAAGTTAAACTATTCCGTATGCTTCAAAACATGCATACGAACTTTCCACAAAAAGTCTATAACATAAGTTTAAACCAGAATTATCTAAGGAAAGGTACTTAAAACATAATAGCTATGATAATTGTCAACATAAACGGAAGGACAGGAATTTAAGAATCCTGTGACTGATCTTGTGTCTCCTCTTCATCTATCAGATGGAAAACAGGGGAATCAGAGAGAGCAACAACTTCTCCAGATGTTGACTCTGTAGGGTCTTCAGAGATGATAATAATAGGTGAAGATGGGGGAGCTGCTTCCAGTTCAGGAGATGATGGATCTGCCACTGGAGAATGTGGATCAGCTGCCACTGGTTCAACCTGTGTAGGTGTAGGCTCAGGAGGAGCGGCAGCCTTGTCGGATCTCTCCTGTTGAGGTGCCTGAGATGCAAAGCTTCCACCAGTTCTCATAATCGAGGGTTGAGCTCTAGGCCAAGCCACCTGCTCAAGGAACTGCTTTACTGACATAATGGACCCTGGAGGAGCTACCATCTGTAGGCTTTGCATAATAATAACTTATCCCTGGAATAAGCTTTGCAGTATAGTGGTTGTGATTTGGGAGCTCTGGGCATCTGGTCCTGCTGATGTAGATGGAGGTGTTGGAGTAGATGATGAAGGGATGTCATCTGCTCTGGCCCTGGTTTTCCTTTTTCTCAATGCCATTTGTAATGAAAAAAAACTCAAAATTCACCTTAGACTACATTTATTCAAGTTGCTGAAATTGACGATGGGCGCTTAGCGGGATACAACTTGCTTAGCGCGCCCTCAGAAATATAACACTTCGGCATAGCACAACAGGGTGCGCTTTAGCCGAATCAAGGCCGCAAAAGATTATGCGCTAAGCTTAGCAGGGTTGCGCTTAGCGGCACCATGAATTTCAGAAATTTCACTAAGTATGTGGGCTTAGCGAGCTAGGCTCGCTTAGCCCAATGGCTGCCGCAATGAAATGAGCTTAGCCCATATAGGCTGGGCTTAGCGCGTGGCTTTCAACAAAAAAAATTGACTAAGTTACCTGGGCTTAGCGAGTCAGCCCCGCTTAGCCACAGGTATCTCATCAGGAAGATGAATGTTCATCCACAAAAGATGAACTCGCTTAGTGCAGCAGGCGTGCTTAGCAAGTTCGTCTGAAAACGCATATATTCAAGCAATATTGATGAACTTGCTTAGGGCAGCATGCGCGCTTAGCGAATTCATCGCATTTTTTAGAAAAACACAGAAAACGAAGTTCATTTTCTCCTCTATTTTTGAGCCTCTAAAAGGCATATCAAACATGCAAACTAGTCAAAACTATCTACATAGTACAATCATTCATAATGTCCTAATTTTTAACTAATCCAATATCATTAAAACCCTAAAAATTAAAAGCTAAATTCTATGGTTTTCTACCCTAAGGTTCACCAAAGGGAATGAGGAACTTACTTGGATTGTTGTTTGCTGAAGATGCGTAGAAGATGCGGAAAGAATAAATGCAAGAATGCACGAATTTAGTGAGAGAGAGGATGCAGGCAGTGTTCTAAAAATTTCAGGCAAAGGCGAGTGTGACTGATGTTACACGCACTTAAGCAATTTTTGATCCTCTCGCTTAGCAAAACGCAACGCTAAGCGAGCCAGAGAGACGTTTGGTTTCTCAAAGAGGTTCGCTTAGCAGAACTGCGCGCTTAGCCCAAGTTTGAAATTCAAAATCTATTTTTTTTAAAAAAAAAACTGGGCTTAGAACACAGAAAGGTGCTCAGCAAATTCTGCAGATCATAATACTTGCAACTCTCGCTAAGCCTGGCTTTGGGTCGACTTAGCTAATATAATGCATCTTGAATACAGAGGGGCATGCGCTTAGCTGATGATGGATCACTTAGCGCTGCTATGGCCGCAAGGAATTGGGCTTAGCTAGCATGAGTAGCACTTAGCTCAATGAACCCTAATTTAGACCGCATCGAAATTGGCTTAGCAGCGACGTCTCGCACTTAGCTAGTGAATATGATGCGCTTAGCGAGCAGGCCATCACTTAGCCCAATTCAGATCGAATTGAAATGGGCTTAGCTCAGCCTTGGCCAGCTTAGCGGACTAAATCAGCCTGAGATGAAAGGGTTGAGCGCTAAGCGCTAGAGACTCTCCGCTTAGCGCATGACAAAAGATGCACTTAGCGCGAGCCATTGTATAAGGGTTTCAAACATCACAAAAGCCCTTATATCTATCATTCAAAAACAAGCTGATATACCCTAATGTAATGATTATGAAGCATGTTCCGCATTATACAATGCATAAAAAAACATAATAGCAGAAATTAGAACTGGGTTGCCTCCCAGGAAGCACTTCTTTAACGTCATTAGCTTGACCCTTTTACCTCAATGGGCGACCAAATATTGGTCCTCATCTTCTGGACTTTTTCTTCAACCTCCATCACCTACAAGAAAACATTATGCTCTGGCACCGACTTGTTTTCTTCAAAAAGATCAAAATTGATCTTCTGATATTCAAAACCCATCTCCAGTGTCTTTCTTCCCATATCAATTATGCAGCTTGCAGTTGACATAAAGGGACGTCCCAAAATGACTAGAACCTCATGGCCTTCCTCCACATCCATGACCACAAAATCAGCTGGAAATACCATATGTTTCACTCTTATCAGAACATCCTCAATTACCCCGTAAGGTCTTGTGATGGATCAGTCAGCAAGCTGTAAAGTCATTCTCATGGGCATGATTTCCAACTATCCCAACCTTCTACACATGGAGAGCGGTATTAGGTTGATACTGGCTTCCAAATCAATGAGAGCCTTTCCCACATTGACTTCACCGATTGAACAAGGAATAGTAACACTTCCAGGCCTTATGTTTTGGTGGAAGAATTCTCTGTATTACAACACTGCAGTTGCCTTCCACAACAATATTCTTCTGGTGGATGTATCTATTTTTCCTCTTCAACATATCTTTCAAAAATTTCGAGTAGAATGGCATTTGTTGCAAAGCTTCCCCAAAAGGCATAGTTATTTCTAGTTTCCTGAAAATATCAAGGAATCTCGCCAGATGGTGGTCCTTGTCCTTCTTGGAAGGTACCACAGGATATGGTACTTTCGTATCCTCATTTGAAGTTGAAGCTTTTTCTTTCTTCTTCTCTCTTGCTTTCTCACTTCTACTCTTTTCTTTCCCCTTTATTTTTTTCAACTTTTTCTTCATTTTCTTTTTCTTTTTCTACCTCTATTTCTTTTTCTTGGTCGTTTATTTCTTTCTCCTCGACCATTATTGGTTTTTCACTCTCCTGACTTGTCACATCTATTACCTCCTCTTTCTTTTTCTCAGTACCATCCTTTCAACAATTTGTTTCTCCAAAGCCACCTTATCCTCATTCTCAACTACCAAACGCTTCTTTTTTCTTGTCATCACAACATTACATTCCTCTTTGGGATTCTTTCCTGTGTTTTCCCCAAAGCTATTGGATGACTTTTCAGCTAATTGTTTGGCTAGTTGGCCCACCTGGATCTCAAGGTTCTTCAATGATGACTCAGTGCTTTTGTGATTTGACATGGTCACCTGCATGAATTGAGTCAGAGTCTCCTTCAGCTTGGTTGTCCTTTGAAAAATGTTAGACCCTTGTTGAGGCAGCCTATTGGAAGGTCCACCCTGGTCTTTGTTGAATTGATTACCAGGGTGTGATCTCCACTGTCCTTGTTGGTTTTAAGGACCTTGCTGGAAACCTGAGAATCCACCTTGATTGTATCCCTGCCTTTGTTGATTCCCCATGTAGCTAACCTCTTGCGTTCGCTCTTCAAAAGGAGTGCAAAGGCCATATTCATGAGTACCACTACATATGGTACAACCTGTAACCTACAAAACTGAAGGCTGTAAAGGTTGACCATTAGAAAAGTTAGTTAGCAACTTACTCAGGGTTTCTATCAGGATCTCTAGTTTCCTAGAGAGCAACTTATTTTGTACCAACACAACGTATTGTGATGATAACTCCAGTAAACTCTTCTTAGTGGGTTGATGTACTCTATCATGTAGAATGGCGTGATCACTGGCAGACATGTTTTCAATCAACTCCATTGCTTCTTCAGGGGTTTTCAGTTTTATTTTTCCCCCTGTAGAAGCATCTAACAACTGCTTAGATTGTGGCCTCAGCCCATCTATGAATATGTTAAGCTGGGTTGGCTCAGAGAGTCCATGGGTGAGGGTCTTTCTTAACAAACCTCTAAACCTCTCCAATGCTTCACTTAGGGATTCATAAGGGAACTGCTGAAATGATGAAATTGCAGCTTTCCCTTCTGCAGTCTTTGACTTGGGGAAGTATTTCTTTACAAACCTCTAAACCTCTCCAATGCTTCACTTAGGGATTCATTAGGGAACTGCTAAAATGATGAATTTGCAGCTTTCCCTTCCGCAGTCTTTGACTTGGGGAAGTATTTCTTTAGAAATTTCTCAACAACTTCTTCCCAGGTCTTCAGACTCTTACCCTTAAATGAATGGAGCCACCTCTTGGCTTCTCCTGCCAAGAAAAATGAAAATAGACTGAGTCTAATGGCTTCATCTGGCACACCTGCAATCTTCACAGTGTTACAAATTTCAATGAGTGTTGCCAAATGTGCATAGGGGTCATCATTTGGTAATCCTTGGAATAAGTTCCCCTGTATTAAATGAATTAAAGAATGAGGGTAGTTTATGTTGTGAGCTTGGACTTTTGGACGTGCGACACTGGTAAAGAATTGTGGTACTGAACTGCTTGAGTAGTCCTCAAGGGTAACCCTTTGCTGGCATTCATCAACCATGATAATGGCTTTTGGTAAATATGTCGCGGATTCCCTTGATGATGGTGAGTCAGATGATGTAGAATCACAAAAATGAGCTTATTCCTCTAGAATGGAAGCTATTGTCCTGTCTTGCAGTAATTTTCTTCTCCTCTCGGCTCTATTTCTTCTTAACGTAGCTTTAATCTCCAAGTTTAGAGGAACTAAATCACCTGTGGGAGATCTATGTATATAAAACACTAACAGAAACAACAGTTATCCAGTTTAAGAAGAAAACAAAATATGAATCGAAAGAAAATATTCACAGTTAATCAAAGAACAAAGAATAGACATCTAGGACTGAACTAACTTTCCAAATAGAAAGAAGTTCCCTGGCAATGGCACCAAAAACTTGATCAAACCTGACAAGTGCACCGGATCGTGCAAGTAGTATAAAACGGTAAGAACCGAGTATCGAACTCTTGGGGAACTTGTGCTACTTGGTAAAGCTATATTCCGTGAGTAGGTGTCTTGTATGAAAATATATGTGTGGACTATGAACAGGTATGTAAACTAATTATTAAAAAGGAAAATCACGTGAGTAATGATGTGTAAAGACAAGTAGACAACGTGTTGGTCTTCCTATTAGTTGCCTGATGTTATAAGGATATTCTTTACTTAACAATGCTCATGTGTTATATGGTGTGTCCTGAAATGCTAAACCCCGATCCCTCGTGATAGTCTAACCTAATCATGATCAAGCATCATCCTCAAATCCCTCTTGTTGGACTAAACTTGACCATAACCACATTAAGACAAACATACAAACAACTAGGTTACCGTACCCTGATCCCTCGTGATAATACGATAAACTAGCCATGTCCTATCAAGTTCTAAGAATCATACCAGTTCCCATTGTTGAATGATCCTAACAAAGCATGCATCTACGCGATCAAGGCAAAAGCATACTAAAATGACATACTGATAGCACATAGAACACATAAAACATCATTAAATAGATATAAAGGTATTTACATCAAGTACCTACAAGGAAGAACCAACAGAGAATTTAGCTCTCCATATCTGGGAAGCTTCCTTTACAACAAAGGGAAGAGAAAAATGAAGAATTGAAGAAATACAAGTAGTGGGGATGTCTCCTCCACATCTAGAACCTCACAATCACTCACAAACTCATCTCATGCTCTCAGGATGGCTTCCTCTTCAAGCTCAGTTCTCTGTCAGTCTTCGCACAACAAAACTCTCTGGAACTTGGACCTTTCTCTCTCTAGAAATCTCTAAACATGCAGAAGCTTCGAGAAATGCCCAAACTCTCCCTCCATTTTTGATTTCAGGCTTAAATAGGTGGTCTCGTTGGTGCTCTCGTGCTTAGCACGACTCTGGCTCGCTGAGCGCACATAAGTGAATTTCAGCTTAGCGCGCGTCTTCTCGCTTAGCGGATGGATGCAAGCTGTGCGCTCAATGGATGGCTCGCTAAGTCGACAAATTGGCTTAGCGAGCAGATCAAAATCAGCACTTCACAAACTTGCCTAATTAACCTGAAATTGAAGGGAAATGATTATTAAATACAAAAAATGGGAGTACTACGTACTTATTACCTATATTTAACAAAAAGTAATTACAACACTACAAAATAACCATAAATGGGATGAGTTAGATACAGTTTTCACAAATTTCTTACACAAAAGTTAGTCATATCCATCGACTAACATTGATAAACCATTACTTGACTGTATTTGGACCCCAATTTTTTTTCTCATTTGTCTTGTTTTTAATTTATTTTCTTTGTAGAGTTCATGGGTATGTGTTAACTATGAAAAATTGAGCACAAATGCTAATAAAGAGGCAAAAGCACTAAAGGAGATAAGAAAAAGGGAGTTTTAAGCAGTCTTTTACTAAGCAACATCCATGCTGATCCAGCATGGCCCATGTTGAATCAACACCCCAAATCCTTATAGAAGGTCATGCTCACCCAACACTACCCATGTTGGCCTTTACGCTGTAACATATTTTAGACATTATAAGTGTAAAAGGTCTTTTAGGTTATACTTTATTTTATTTATGAACAACAAGAGCTTTTGAGAGAAGAACCGCACCGGGTACAATTGGGATTTGAATCTGTAAGGTTTATGATTCCTTTTATTTCTAATGGAATATTGTGTTTTGTTTAGCTATTTTGTGACCATGGTTGGATAAACCCCTTGTCGCAACCTACCGTTTTGCGGGCGAGCGAGGCGAGGCTCACGGGTGCATCTTCCAAAGGAGGAAAATGCGCGGAGTCGCCACCAACGTTTATTTGTGGAAAACGTCGGAAAAACCGAAGGAAACCGGTCATGAAGAATATTCCAGATTCGGGAGTTGTATTTACGTTTGAGGAAGGTATTAGCACCTCTCACACTTGTCCCAAAGGACAACAGCCTTAGATTAGAATTGTGTGAAATTGTGTATCTAAACTTTTATTTCTTTTTTATTTTTTGAGGTCGACAAAAGCGGGGCTCTTGCTCCTACGTACCCTCCATCGAAGAGGAAATCAGACCTACGTAGTTCTTTCTAAAGGGCGAATCAAGCGGTTCTTTTTACTTGGAAGGTGGTCTTTTTAAGGCGTTGGACCTTAAAATGATCCATTTTTACTTGGTGAGGAAAAACTGAGGTATCGAACCTTAAAATCCTTTTTAGTGATTTTTTGAGGACGAGCTTGACTTTGCGTGTTGATTTTGGCCTTAGTTTCACTTTAGTTATTAGTCAATTCAATTAAGAAAGAGAAATCCCAAAGAGAAACGTCCGATTGATTTTTTTTGGTTTATTTTACTAAAAGATATTTTTTATTATTATATTATTATTTTACCTCTTTTTGGTTTCCAACGTGGTTACGGCATGACCGAACAGTCGGATTTCATTTTAACAGAAATTAATAGATATTACAAATCAAATGATCGGTGGAAATTTATTTTATTTTTTTATTAGGCGAGAAAATGACTTAAGTAAATGACTAAAATGAAATTCGACCATAGAAAAGGGGTACAGAAAGTAAATGAAACCAAAAATAAAAGTACACGAAACAAATGGGGACCACCAAGGGTACATAGAATGAATTGAAAAGTTCGATTTCGGGGGCTTACCGGTTGAAGACCGAAGAACGACGAAGAACGAACGACGAACGATGAAGAAAGGTTGAAAATCTTCGCCAAATCACCCACAGAAACGTTACGGAAGCACCTCAGCTTAGATTTTCTTCACAGAAACAATTTTTTTCACTAATTTTAAGTGATCTCGAAATACCACAAGGGCTGAACCCCTTTCTCCTTCACTCCTCTCCCTATTTATAGGAAAATAGGGGAGGAGCTTGCCACCCAGCTCACCCAGGCGAGCTCAGCTTGCCCAGGCGAGCTCAGCTTGCCCAGGCGAGCTAGGTTGCTTACTCCAGAAGCAACCGCCTTCTGGAGGAACATCCTGGAAGGCCCAAGTAGGCCTGGTTGTTATTTGCACCCCCTTTTTTACTAAGTACACCCCCTACTTTTTTTGGTGATTCTTTTTTCGTAACGTTACGAAACTTTACGAATTTCGTAACGATACTTGTTTTCTTTCCGTAAGGTTACAGAACCTTATGGGTCACGTAATTACTCCTCTTTTGGCTTTCAGAATGTTACGAAACCTTATGGATTGCGTAACAATGCTTCCTTTTGATTTCCGGCATGTTACGGAATCTCACGGATTGTGTAACAATGCTTCCTTTTGATCTCCGGTATGTCACGGAACTTCACGTATTGTGCAACAAAGGGTGCCAAGTACCTCGAAGCGGTCAAACAAAGGTTGCATGCCATCAAACAATGGTCCCCGGATGAAATTAGGGTATGACACCCCTTAGAACTCAGATTGTGATATAGTTGTACCAATGTACTATAATTTCTTTTTTTAATAAAGTTCTTCGAGGTTATTCAATTGATTGTATCTTTTATTGCTTTCACTTCCACATTGGAATTGGTCACTCTAATTACTAGTTAATTGATTATATATTTCTATTGCTTTCACTTATATATTGGAATTGACCACTCTAATTATTAGTTAATTGTGTTTGTATTTATGGTTGGTGAGGTCTCTACTGAGCTAAATGCACTGCCCAGGTTTGGGTTTAGGTCCATGTTGTAGCTTGACAAATTCTTCGATTGGTTTCAAGTCTTTGTCGATAGTGTCATCATGTGGGTCTACATCGAACATGTCATCTCGATCTCCCTTAATTGCTTCATAGACAGTCAGGGTCTTTATTAGGGATTCTTCATCCATGCTCATGACTTAACAGTCATTACGACCAAAGGTGGGATGAGCCTTGCTTGACTCTCTAATGGGAGGATAAGGAGACTTGATAGTTATGATTTCTCCCGTCAAGATTGGGAATTCATCTTGAGGTGTTGTGTAGGGACAACGGTTTCAAGCTCATTTAACGTTTTCCTGCCAATCAAAGGGAAATACGAAGTATCTGCATCAACAATTAACTACCTTACTGTGAAACTCCGTGAAAGCTTGCCCTAACCAAAGGTGGTCATTAAGTCAACATAACCTCTAATTTATACTTTTTCTCTAGCAAAACCGAGGAGTGGTCCATAGTGGGGTTGAACCATGTGAGGTGAGACTTCGAGCCTTTGAAATGTCTTCCAATAAAGTATATATCTAGAACTGCCTTAGTCAATAAGGACCCTAGACCCCATGAAATTGGCGATGACAATGGAGACGACTATGGGGTTATCTTGGTTAATGGTGTTGATGCCTTTGAAGTCTTTGTAGGTGAATGTTATGGGAGGGAGGCTTCTTGGTGACTGCATGTCGACGCAGTTGACGTCAATATCTTTGATGGCATGGAGATAACGCTTTTGGGATTGGCTAGACAACCCTCCATGAGAAAATCCACCCCTAATGGTGTTGATTACACCTCTAATTTGCTGGGCGGGTTCATCATCTTGCTCTTGTTGAGCTTGACGTTCACCATCTATCCTCTGTTCGGTCCCTCCTTCTATCAATGTCTCGACTTTTTGATGGTCTTCCTGGTGCCCCCGGACTTGCCTCCAGTTCGATTATCATCAGGCTTTTTCACGAACTAGGCTAGGTACTCAACTTGTATGAGTTCCTTTATTTTGTCTTTGAGGGCCTAACAATCTTCAGTGTTGTGCCTATGATTGTGATGGTACCTATAGTGCCTGGTTCTGTCCAACCTAGGTCTGGGAGGAGGTATGAGGGTAGTTGTATAGGTATCTCGGTGTTGAAGGCTTTTTCAAGAATGATGGCTCAATTTGCTTTAAAAAAGGCTGACGTCTGTTGTGTTTGTGCCACTTGTCTTATTTGTGTGAGTCGATCCTTGCGCTACTTTTTCCTTTCTCTCTCTTGTGTCTAGCCTGTTGAACTTTGTATTGGAACCTCGATATTTCTTCCATATGAGTATACCTTTTGGCTCATTCGCGTAGCTTGTTTATGCTCCTAGGAGGTTTCTTGCATGGACTATCAGCAAACATGCCAGGTCACAAGTCCAACAACATTGAGTGTAAAGCCACCTTAGAATTGAGATTCCTGATTTGGACAGTGATCAATTGAACTTGTCCATAAATTTGTGGAGTGACTCATCATTTGTTTGGCGTAAACTAGCCAAGGTTGTGGATGTTAGGCCATGCAACCTGCTCATCACATACTGGGAACTAAAGCATTCGACAAGAGTGTCAAAGCTGCCAAGGGACCAGAGAGTGAGTCTTTCATACCATGTCAATGTTGCCCCTTTGAGGGACATTGGAAAGACTCAACACATGATCGCATCGTTATTGGTGTAGAGATTAGCCTAGGTAAGGAAAACATCTAGGTCCTCCTTTGGATTAGTAGTTCTGTCATAGCACTCCAGGTTGAGAGGTTTCCACCCTAAAGGCAGGTTGACCTCCATGATGCGATCAATGAAGGGGTGTCATCGAGTTGTTCGTCCTTCATGGCGATATGTTATGGTCGTCCAGGGTATTGTTGGTCTAACGGTGATGCAATTCACCTTGGGTGTGCTTGTTGATCATGTGGGCGAAATGTTCGTCGCCTCACACGAGCCTCCAACTCATAGTGGTCGGCCTGTTGAAGCAAGATATCATGATGTTTTGATGATGCCAAAGAAAGGTGCTTCTCAAGTTTAATTCATGACAAGACTTCAAGAAAATTCAAGATAAATGATCAAGTTGATCTCTAGATTCTTCGGAAGAAGTTTCAAAATTTAAAAAGCAAAAGGTTTGGCCAAAGAATTTTATCTAAATCATTTTAAATTGAGATTTACTCTCTAGAAATCGATTACCAGAGGCTGTAATCGATTACCAGTGGGCAATATGCTTTCTGAAAAGGTTTTAAATGGTTTTAAATATTTTTGAAAGCATGTAATCGATTACACAAGGCTTGTAATCGATTACTAGAGGTTTTGAATGTTTTAAAATAGCCTTAAGAAATTTGAATTTAAATTTCAAATTATGTAATCGATTACAGTGAGTTGCTAATCGATTACCAATGTTTAAAAATTCAAATTTCAAATGAGAAGAGTCATAACTCTTCAGAAATAACTATGTAATCGATTACACCATCATGGTAATCAATTACCAGTGAGGAATTTTCGAAAATATATCCCAACAGTCACATCTTTTCATTTAACTTTTGAATGACCATCAAAGGCCTATAAATTGGTGACATGGGACACAAATTTCTTCAGAGTTTTTACTGATCAAAAAGTCTTATCCTCTCAAAAAAAATCAAATTGTCTTATCTTCTAAAAATTCCTTGGCCAAAACACTTGCAATTCAATAAGGAATTATTTGAGTGCTTCATTATACTATCTTTCTCTTACTAGGGAGAATTGTTCTTCTCTTTCTTTTTACTCAAGCAAAGTGATTAAGGGACTAAGGGTCTCTTGTTGTAAAGTGATCTGAACACAAAGGAAGGGTTGTCCTTGTGTGGTTTAGAGATTGTAAAAGGATTTTACAAGATAGTGGAAATCTCAAGTGGGTTGCTTGGGGACTGGACGTAGGCACAGGGCATGGCTGAACCAGTATAAACTGAGTTTGCACTTTCTCTTCCCTTGAACTTCTTTATTTATTATTATTTATCTTTTGCATTAAGGAAGTTTAGTTTGAATTGTCTTATAGTAATTCATAATAAGGGTGCATTGAAATTTTCATTAAAGAAAGTTAAAATTTTAAATTGGGGAAATAGTTTGTGATATCTTAATTCAACCCCCCTTCTTAAGATATTTGAGGCCACTTGTCTAACAAGTGGTATTAGAGCTTCATTCTTGTATAAAGTTTAGAAGCTTTAAGAATAATGGCCTCATCAAATTTTTTATTTCCCGAAGGGAATTCAATAAATAGGCCTCCTATTTTTAATGGAGTGTGTTACCATTATTGGAAAACCCGCATGCAAATTTTTATAGAGGCTATAGATTTAAATATCTAGGAAGTCATTGAAATAGGGCCTTACATTCCCACTATGGTGGCAGGAAATACAACCATAGAAAAGCCTAGGGAAGAATGAAGTGAAGAAGAAAAGAGATTAGTGCAATACAACTTAAAAGCCAAAAATATAACTACATCGGCCTTAGGAATGGATGAGTACTTTAGGGTATCAAATTGTAAAAGTGCAAAAGATATGTGGGATACCCTACAAGTAACACATGAGGGCACAACAGATGTAAAAAGATCTAGGATAAATATATTAACTCACGAATATGAATTATTTAGAATGAATTCAAATGAAAGTATACAAGACATGCAGAAGAGGTTTACACATATAATTAATCATCTTGCATCTTTAGGAAAAAAATTTCCAAATGAAGATCTCATAAATAAAGTTTTGAGATGCTTAAACAGGGAATGGCAACCCAAGGTAACAACCATTACTGAGTCATGAGATTTAACTAACATGTCTCTTGCTACATTATTTGGAAAGTTACAGGAACATGAAATGGAACTGTTGTGATTAAATCAACACGAACAAAATGATAAGAAGAAGAAGGGAATTGCTCTTAAAGCTTCATCTTCAATCCAAGAAGAAAGTGATAAGGAAGATTTAATTGATTTGGATGAAGATGATGATCTTAGCCTTTTTGTAAAAAGGTTCAACAAGTTCCTGAGAATCAGAGGAAATCAAAGGAGACCAAATTTTATACCTAAAAGAAGGGCAGAAGATTCATCCTCTACTCCAAAATGCTATGAATGCAATCAACTTGGACATCTGAGGATTGATTGCCCAATCTTCAAGAAAAAAATGGAGAAGTCAGAAAAGAAAAATGTTAGTGAAAAGAAGGCAAAGAGAGCCTACATCACATGGGATGACAATGATTTGGAATCATCTGAAGATTTAGAAAATGAAGTAATAAATATGAGTCTAATGCCCAAAAGCTATGAAAGCGATGAAGAGGTAACATCTTCAAATAATAACTCATCCATTTATTTTGATGAATTACAAGATGCATTTGCTGATTTGCATAGAGAATCAATCAAACTTGCAAAATTAGTTTCATCTTCTAAGAAAAAAATTTCAGATTTAGAAAAAGAAATTTCAAAATTAAATAAAGAATTATATAATCTTAAAACTGAAGTTTCAATTTCAAATGATAAAGTTCATGTTTCTACTATTCCTGATGATAAAATAGTATTTAATTCATGTAAATGTTGTAGCAAGTATATAGAAGAAATTAAAGATTTGAAAAACTCACTTGCTAAATTTTCTATTGGCAAAAATAACCTAGATGTCATATTAGGAAAGCAAGATGTGCTTTGATAAGGCAGGAATAGGATATAAACCTGAAAAACAACAAAATTTTTTTAAAAATTTATTTGCTTCCACACAAAAATATAATTCTCCCTTCTTAACTTGCTTTTATTGTGGAAGAAAGGGACATGCCACATCTACATGTTATTTTAGGGAAAATAGTAACAATATTAAAATGATATGGGTCCCAAAAGGATCCGTGATCAACACTAACACACAAGGACCCAATAAAGTTTAGGTACCTAAGTCACAAACTTGATCATGTAGGTATCTTTAAAGAAGAGATGGCACATAGATAGCGGATGTTCAAAACATATGACGGGAGATGCATCAAAATTCACACATATCTCTCCTAAGAAAAGCAGACATGTGACTTATGGCAACAACAATAAAGGTAGAATTCTTCGAGTTGGAAAAATAGGTACAAACTCATCTTCCTCCATTGAAAATGTTCTACTTGTTGAAGGTCTAAAGCATAGTTTGCTAAGTGTTAGTCAATTATGTAATAAAGTTTATCTAGTATAATTTGATTCTCATAAATGTGTTATTGAAAATGAACATGATAGGAATATAAAGCATATAGGTTATAGAACCAATAATGTTTACATGATAGATTTGAAACAAAAACTAAAACATAATCAACGTTTTCTTAGTAAGGATGATGATCCATGGTTATGTCATAGAAGGATTGCTCATATAAACATGGAACATTTAAATAAGTTGATTTCAAAAGATTTAGTTATTGGCTTACCAAAACTAAAATTTGAAAAAGATAGATTATGTGATGCATGTCAAAAAGGAAAACAAGTAAGAGTTTCATTTAAACCTAAGAATATTGTTTCAACAACTCAACCCTTAGAATTATTACATATGGATTTATTTGGCCCTTCTAGAATTATGAGTTTTGGAGGGAACTACTATGCTCTTGTTATAGTTGATGATTACTCTAGGTATACTTGGACATTATTCATTACTCATAAAAGCGATGCATTTCAAGAATTTAAGAAACTTGCTAAAATTATACAAAACAAGAAAAATCTTAAAATTGCATCTATTAGGCGTGATCATGGGGGTAAATTTGAAAACAAAGATTTTGAATTATTTTGTGATGAACATGGCATTAAGCATAACTTTTCTGCACCCAGAACCCCTTAACAAAATGGAGTTGTTGAGAGGAAAAATAGGTCATCGAAAGAAATTGCTAGAACTTTACTATATGATACTCTTCTTCCAAAATATTTTTGGGATGAAGCCGTTAATACTACATGTTACATCATGAATAGGGCCTTAATAAGACCTATTTTAAAGAAAACTCCATGAGTTATATAATGGTAGAAAACCTAACATCTCACATCTTCATGTATTTGGTTGCAAATGTTTTGTGCTAAATAATGGTAAAGATAATTTAAGAAAATTTGATGCTAAGTCTGATGAAGGTATCTTTCTTGGATATTCATTGCAAAGTAAAACATATAGAATATACAACAAAATAACTATGATCATTGAAGAATCCATTCATGTTTCTTTTGATGAATCTAATGCTATTTTGCCAAGAAAGGATATACTAGATGACATTTCAAAATCATTAGAAGAAATGCATATTCATGGAAAAGATCATAAAGGAAAAGGAGAAGGAAAAAATGAAGACTCTCAAGTTGATGAAGTCAAAACAAATGATGATCTTCCAAGAGAATGGAGAACTTCAAGATATCATCCTCTTGACAACATCATTGGTGATATATCAAAAGGGGTAACCACTAGATATTCTCTTAAAGTTATATGCAATAGTATGGCTTTTGTGTCTATGATTGAACATAAAAATTTAAAAATTCATAATTGATGAACATTGGATAATAGCTATGCAGGATGAACTAAATCAATTTGAAAGAAATAATGTTTGGGAATTAGTTGAAAAACCTGAAAACTACTCTATCATTGGAACAAAATGGGTGTTTAGAAATAAATTAGATGAAAATGGCGTAATTATTAGAAATAATGCTAGATTACTAGCCAAAGGATATAATCAAGAAGATGGGATAGATTATGAGGAAACATATGCTCCAGTTGCTAGATTAGAAGCCATCAAAATGTTATTAGCCTATGCATCCATAATGGACTTTAAGCTTTATCAAATGGATGTAAAAAGTGTATTCTTAAATGACTTTATTCAAGAGGAAGTATATGTAGATCAACCCCCTGGATTTGAAAACTCGGACAAGCCTAATCATGTTTTTAAATTGAAAAAGGCTTTATATGGCTTAAAACAAGCCCCAAGGGCTTGGTATGAGCGTCTGAGTAAGTTTCTCATAGAGAAGGATTTCTCTAGAGGTAAAGTGGATACCACTCTTTTCATTAAGAGGAAATTAAATGATGTTTTATTGGTTCAAATCTATGTTGATGATATTATCTTTGGATCCACTAATGAATTATTGTGCAAGGAATTCTCTTATGACATGCAAAGTGAGTTTGAAATGTCAATGATGTGAGAACTTAATTTATTTCTTGGATTACAAATCAAACAAACCGAGACTAGAATTTTTGTCAATCAATCCAAGTACTGCAAAGAATTAATTAACAGATTCGGGATGGAAAATGCTAAGCACATGGCTACACCAATGAGTACTGCTTGCTATTTAGATAAAGATGAAATCGGTCAGTCAATAGACATTAAGCAATATCGAGGTATGATCGGATCACTTCTTTATTTATCTGCTAGCAGACCTGATATAATGTTTAGTGTGTGTATGTGTGCTAGATTTCAATCAAATCCCAAACAATCACATCTTAGTGCTGTTAAAAGAATCATAAGATATTTGTTAGGCACTATGAATATAGGTTTATGGTATCCTAAGAATTCCACATACAATTTAATAGGATATTCTGATTCAAACTTTGCTGGTTTTAAAACGGATAGAAAGAGCACCAATGGAACTTGTCATTTCATTGGTTCTGCTCTAGTATCTTGGCATAGTAAGAAACATAATAGTGTTGCTTTATCTACTATAGAAGCGGAATACATTTCTGCTGGCAGTTGTTATGCTCAAATTCTTTGGATGAAGCAACAACTTTCTAACTATGGAATATTACTTGATCATATTCCTATAAGATGTGATAATACGAGTGCTATAAATCTATCCAAGAATCCTGTTCAGCATTCAAGAACTAAACATATAGAAATTAGGCATCACTTCTTAAGAGACCATGTTCAAAAGGGAGATTGTGTTCTAGAATTTATTGATACAAAGAATCAGCTTGCTGATATCTTTACAAAACCTCTCCCTAAGGAATCATTCTTTGCTATTAGGAGAGAATTAGGTCTCTTAGATGTCAATGATCTAGACACTAGGTAACTCTAATAGTTACTTGTTAATTTAATTTGAAGTGTTTGATGATTGATTGTGTTTGATTGTAAGTATTTGATTGTAAGTATTTGATTGTGTTTTTTGATTGATGTGTTATTATGTTTGATTTTGCTTTATTGAATTAAATGCTTATAAGTATGGGTGATTGATATAGTTAGATGATTTTTTTATACATAGACATAGGTAATTTTTTAGGAGAAAAAGCCTAGTTAGTGTTCTAGTAATCGATTACCATTACGTGTAATCGATTACACAAGAACAGGTAGCCTGTAATCGATTACAGAAGCATGTAATCAATTATCAGTAGGTTGTATGCTCATGTAACCGATTACCAAGCCTTATAATCGATTATGATTCGTCCTCGTCTATAAATACACGCATTTCAAAAGCTGCAGTCCACAAAAACCTCGAGTGGCGGCGCCCCCCTTTCTCCTTAACTTCAAATCCTCATATCTTCTTCATTTCTTCACCAAATCACGTCCCACAAAGCCCAATCTTCATAATTTTAACTCCTCTTTCGATTCCACCGATTGAAATATACTAAAAACTTCATCAAATGGCCGAATCTTCGAAAAAGCGAAAGGGATCTTCCTCCACCACTACCGCTGTTGGCCATCGTCGCCACGGACCATCTGGAGCACCCACAACACCAATTCATCCTTCCTTGTCATCTCCGCGATCATCTACCTTATTCTCGTCAGATGATCAACGTCAAAGGTACTCCTCCCAATTCTGTAATAGAGTCATCTTAAACCCTAAGTACCTAGACATTGATTTCTTTTATGGTGAAACATTTGACTGCTATCAAGTGTTTCAAAAATCTGGATTAATTGATTTTATGTCTTTGAAATTGCCTCATTATCCTAAATCAGTTAGAGTCTTTTGCAATAATTTGAGAATCTAGGATGGTATAATCTACTCTGAGGTGCATAGTATTCCTATTGTCATTGGTCAGTCTCTGTTCATTTCATTGACTAAATTACACAGTCAAGGTGTTCTTTTTGGGGGCACCCTTGTTGATGACTTGAAGTTCAATTTTTAGAGTCATGATGCTCACTGTATGGTATGTAATGACCAGGCTGATATGACCGACAGATTGCTTGCGGGGTCATTAACCTTTGATTGTCGCATCATGCACTACATAATTGTTCAGATTTTGCTACCCCATTCATCTAATCTTGCTCAAGCCTCTGAGGAGGATTTGATTCTAATGTGGGCTTTTCTTATTGGTCGTCAGATCGACTGGGCTCATTTGATTAGGTACCGAATGCGTAAGGCATTACGGACCAATGCACCTCTCCCTTATCCTCACCTTGTCACCCTTTTTCTTCATCATTTCCAAATTCCTTTGGATGATGAACCATTTGTTCAAGTCAAAAGGTCTTTTGCTATTGGTGCCGGTGCGGTTACTTCTTTTGGGTACCGTAAGGATATTGATGGGCAGTGGGTTAGGAAACAAGACTTACTGCCACCTATTCCTAACGAGGGTACTTTGTCTCCTCCGCCACAAAGAGATGCTTCCTCTACACTTCTGAATGAAGTCCTTTCTGAGCTACGTGGCCTTCGAGCGTTCGTCGGTGACCGTTTTGATGCCATGGATGCTTGTTTTGAAGGCATGGATACATGGATTACTCAGCTTGAAGATGACATGGATTTCATTCGTCGTTGCTTCGATCCACCGGTTGCCCCATAGTTCTTTCTAAGTAGTTCTTTATTTCAGCCGTGTATTTGGCTTTTATTGTTTTAGTTATGGTTATCTTGCACTTTTATTACTATTTCTAGACTTTGAATTGATTGTTTAAGACTTTATGTGGTTAGCTTCAGTTTATGACTAACTTTGTTTCCTATTGATTGTTTTCCTTAGTTCTTTTCCTTATACGTTGTTGGCCTTTTGATGTTGTCAAAGGGGGAGAGAACATAGGTTAGAAATCATTAACTTAGGCATAAATTCCAAAAAATAGGGGGAGTACGGGTTGTGTGTACGCGCTATCAACTTGTATATAGTTTATCTTGATTTCAAGATATTGTCATCATCAAAAAGGGGGAGATTGTAGAAGCAAGATATCATGATGTTTTGATGATGCCAAAGAAAGGTGCTTCTCAAGTTTAATTCATGCCAAGACTTCAAGAAAATTCAAGATAAATGATCAAGTTGATCTCTAGAATCTTAGGAAGAAGTTTCCAAATTGAAAAAGCAAAAGGTTTGGCAAAAGAATTTTATCTAAATCATTTTAAATTGAGATTTACTCTTTGGTAATCGATTATCAGAGGCTATAATCGATTACCAGTGGGCAATATGCTTTCTAAAAAGGTTTTAAATGGTTTTAAATATTTTCAAAAGCATGTAATCGATTACACAAGGCTTGTAATCGATTACTAGAGGTTTTGAACGTTTTAAAACAGTCTTAAGAAATTTGAATTTAAATTCAAATTATGTAATCGATTACAATGAGTTGATAATCGATTACCAGTGTTTAAAAATTCAAATTTCAAATGAGAAGAGTCATAACTCTTCAGAAATAACTGTGTAATCGATTACACCATTATGGTAATCGATTACCAGTGAGGAATTTTCGAAAATATATCCCAACAGTCACATCTTTTCATTTAACTTTTGAATGGTCATCAAAGGCCTATAAATTGGTGACATGGGACACAAATTTCTTCAGAGTTTTACTAACCAAAAAGTCTTATCCTCTAAAAAAATTCAAATTGTCTTATCTTTTAAAAATTCCTTGGCCAAAACACTTGCAATTCAATAAGGAATTATTTGAGTGCTTCAATATATTATCTTTTTCTTACTAGAGAGAATTGTTCTTCTCTTTCTTCTTACTCAAGAAAAGTGATTAAGGTACCGAGGGTCTCTTGTTGTAAAGTGATCTGAACACAAAGGAAGGTTTGTCCTTGTATGGTTCAGAGATTGTAAAAGGATTTTACAAGATAGTGGAAATCTGAAACGGGTTGCTTGGGGATTGGACGTAGGCACAGGGCGTGGACGAACCAGTATAAACTGAGTTTTCACTTTCTTTTCCCTTAAACTTCTTTATTTATTATTATTTATCTATTGCATTAAGGAAGTTTAGTTTGAATTGTCTTATAGTAATTCATAATAAGGGTGCATTGAAATTTTCATTAAAGATAGTTAAAATTTTTAATTGGGGAAATAGTTTGTGATATCTTAATTCAACCCCCCTTCTTAAGATATCTGAGGCCACTTGTCTAACACGGCCTTTTCAACTTTCTCAGTTCCTCTTCGTGGTAGTGTTCCATCTCTGCGACGTGGGTTTGAAGTTTACGGAAGGCATCATTGTCTGTCATGGTCATCGTCGAAGGAGGGTTGGAATTTTTTGGGGGTGGCTCTCACCAAAGGCCAGAGCTTGTGCTAACCATGAGTGCAAGTGGTCGCGGGGGAAGTTTTATCGTAGCCCTACGGTGGACGCCAAATGTACTTACCAACATTTGGAGCAAACTAATGTCGGGGTTGACATAGTCAAGATGGGCTCCTCGATCTCCCATGTCAGATTTATAGATGTTCTCCACCTAGGAAACATGAGGGAGGACATACAAAATGAAAGACTCTGACGCTCAAGTAAGTATATGAGTAAGTTGAGAATGAATCAAAAGGAGAGATAAAATCTGGTATTTATAGCATTGGATGAGAGTCTGGGGTCCTTGATTGTCAAGGTTGTTACAACTCTTATAAATAGTGTATCTACTAAATAAGTGGAGTGTCTACAATTTGAAAAAAGGATAATAATATTATCATTAAAATTCAAATATATTAATAGCCTATCGCCCCAATAGCCCAACTACTAAGGAAGTAGCGTTTGTGCTCCTGTTCTAGGACTGACGTGTGTATTTCAACGCCACGTTACTTGTCACGTCAATTTGTGGATCCCGGATACTAGAATACCAAAATACTTTTTTATAAGATATAAAAATCATAATTGAATATCACTGGATTATGTTATATTTCTTAAAAAATCTTAAAAGTCTTAATTGGATACCATAAGACTTTCTTAATGAAAAAAATCTCTTAAAATCTTTTGAAATCTTAATCCAATACAGTGTAGGAATTTAACAAAGTCAAATAAATAAAATAGTTATTGAATTAATAAAATACTTATATAACTTGTAAAGTTAGTCAATAACATGTAATAAAAAAATAAATCCTCAAAAAAAATATGTTCGACAAAATTAGCTGAAAAGTTAATTGATACCTAAAAGATGAAAAATTATCTTGTTGAATAATAAGTGTTTAGTAAAATTATATGTCAAAGTAGTTAAAAAATATAAAATTATATAGAAGATAAAAATAATAAAATTTTAGCTTAAATAAAAAAGATTGAAAAAATCTAATAAATATTTAAAAATAAAAAGAGAATAAATATAAAATACTAGAAGTTAAAAACTACCATTTTAAGTAAAGCTAATTCAAGTAGCATTTTAGAAAATGTTAAAAACTATTACAAATATTTGTTTATTAAATAGTTAAATAAATTTTCAAGTTAATAAAAAAAGTAATAAAGAAGCTGAAAAACCTTGTCAAAAACACGTAGATAACGACTGTTTCTACTATTCAACTCACGTAGGCTAGTGGCCATCTGACGATGCTTGATCGTCAATTGCGTTGGCAAACCTTTCGGACGCGCAAGAAAATAATAGACGACACATGACAGAAAGACTAAAAGTCTCCTTCGATTTTTCCAACAAAAACAAAAATTGACTTAAAATCTCCTTGACTCGGGTGCAATGGGTGCAATGGGTGGACAATAGTCTACCAGTGTATAGTAAGGTTTCTTTATCCAATTAATGATACAATTACCTGGGGTACACTTCTGAAATTTAGAGTAGATAATTTGTTGTAGGTTTTTTTTTTTTTTTGTTATTTTCTTAATGTATACGAATCATAAATAGGTTTACATTTCTTTAACCTTAAAATGACAATAATTAATTTTTTTATTTAATTTTATAACGACAAAGATTACGAGTGTTGTAATATGAGGGCAATAAAATTTGTACTTATTTTAAAATAGTTCATTTATGATGTAAGAAATAGAAATTGAAACTTATTTGATAAAAAAGAAACTTTGAATTAATTAACAAAACCTGACAATTAATTAAAAGATAATTAAATTATTAAAATATATTATGAGTAAGACTTTATTCCGTAAAAAATAATTTATCAAAAAATAATTTATTTAACAAGGATTGGTTCCGTTGTGACTTATAAGCATCCAAAATAAATTATTTAACAAAAGTCTCTGTAAATCATAGAGTCTCGGAGTTACAATAAGAAGTAATAAATAGATTAGATATTTGATGAGACAAGAGAAAAATAAACACATATACAGTATAAAATACGTCAATGTTGTATTCAAAATACTTGGATGTCTAGTCCTATTTTGGAACTAGTATCCTAATCCAGTGTTGCCTGAGTATTTATGTCTTTAAAAATTAAAGTTAAATATATAACAAATATTAAAAGTAATAAGAATAATTGAATGATTGTGTATTTTTTTAAAAATACCTCTATATATAATATGTTAAAAAGTAGCATTCCTTCACTTGTAACAAAGAGATTTTAAAAACATTATTGAAATATAAAGTAAAAAAAAAATGCAAAATAATGGTTGAGAGGATAGCATAGTTCATCACATTTTTTTTTTAATTTTGTTAAATTCTAATAGTTTATATAACTTACTGTTACAGCGACAAATAGGGAATCCAGTGCAAAATAATGTCCCATCCTTCTTCAAAATATAATCTACTACCTTATAATAAAAGAACTATCAAACCGCATATGTGTCAGCTTCACGATTTTCAGCCGATTTAAACCTTTTTTTCTTTTGCATTTGCTTTGTTGCATTTTGTTTCTTCTTACATTGCGTTTTGGTTTGTTGCGATTTTCCAAGATTTTCGGCCGCTTTCTTCTTCATTTGTTCAAAATCCTGAATTCATGTTTTCTTCTTCTTCCTGCGCTTCCTACCTACAGCAGCTCCACACGTCTGAGCTAGCAGGGCTAGCTACGAGGTCACGTCGTCAAGCTAGGAAGCTTCTCGACTGGTTGATGTTCAACAACAAATGAATAAACCAATGTGTATCCAAAAGCTACTCATTTCTCTGTTTCCATCTTCCGTGTTCACCTTCTCCTCTAGCAAAGCTCCCTTGTGCATCTTTAGCAAGCTCACAAGCTCATCCTTAGAGAGATTTGTGTGGGTGAGTCAAGCTACTTTTTCGTGTATCGTTTCATGTATGACTCAGGCTTTCATAATTTTCACCTTTTTTTCATACTCTATTTAAAAGTTCAAGCATTTTTCTCCTTTCTCATACTTTTTCATTTCAAGTTAGTTTAAATGGCGTTGGTTAAGTATTTAAAACTCTTAGACATTTTTTTACATGTGTGTTTCTTTGCAGTTTTGAAGCAAAGTTTAATGGCTGTTGGTAAGGTTTTAATGATCTAATAATAGTAGTATTCATTTGAGTTATGCTGATTATAGAAATAATTTTGAAATTTTGATATAATTGTAGTTTTCATATTTGTTTAGCATTGTTTCGTAGATTGAATTCCATAGTGAAGATAAATGATGACAAGGAAACCTGGAAGATTGTTGTCCGACTAATAAACATGTGTACTATACCAAGATCACCTAGGTTTAATATCGAACTAATTTTTATTGACAAGGAGGTCAAGTTACTTGATTTATTCAGTATGGTGTATCCATTGGTTGTATTTTTTTTTTTCAAACAAGATCACCTAGCTCAAATGAATCACTGTCAAATATTCATTGTCCAGGGTGATAAAATTCTAGCTCAAATGAAGAATGATGATGCTCAAATGGTGAATGTAAATTTTGAAGTTGGACAATTTATGTGATTTAGAACTTTGAAGTAGAGAAAAATAGTGGTCAGTATAAGGCTACACAACATGCTTTTAAAATTAACTTTGTGAAAGCAACCAAAATTACGGCCCACGAAATACTTGAAATACGTGAGACAATGTACAATTTGACAATGTTTGATACCATTGTAAATTACTTTGCCATACCTAATTATTTAATAGGTACAAGTTTTCAAAAATTGAAGAATTGAGTTGATTAACATGTTAATGTTGTTACATTTTCTTATTTTGGGTTTTTGTTGAAGATGTTATTGGTGAGATTGTTTAAATTGGTCAATGGAATCAGCATGGCAAGCCAAAGAAAGTGGTTTTCACAATGAAAGATGAATTATATTCATTAGTTTATTATTATAAGAATCAGAAGTTGTTAGAAACATTTATTAGTTTCATAAGTTTTTTAATGTTACTTGCATTTTATGTGACACTGTGAAAGTATCATCAGTTGGTCTTTGTGGGAGGCACTTGCTATGGAGCTTAAGGAATGTTTGGATAGCCATGTTATTAGGCCAGTGTTGTTGTTGTTGTCTATGGCTAAAATCAAAGAACCTAGAGGTTATTCGTTTTGAACATTCAGTTTAAATGTTTGATTCTATGTAACCAATTATTAATGTAATGAATGTTTCCTTTAATATAGGCACTTGTCCTATATCAATACAGAATTCAATGATGGTTCCCAGATATTTATGAATAGTGACTTCAAGGAGATTGTGGACTTCAAGGATCGATTATCTTCTTCATGCTGATGAAATCTATGTTATGATGTAGTTATGCATACTTGCAGTTTACTTATAATTGCATTTGTTTCTTTATTTTAGTATGGATCCAAGTTAGTTAACAATGATTCATTGTACTCAAAGAGGAAGCTAGATTTCAGAGTCTTCATTGTATTCTGTTGGAGATCACTTTATGCATAATGCAAAAATGATATATTTTGATGAAGTCAGCAAAGTGAAAAGGTTTGAATTTGAATTAATTATTATACATTAGTCGGTTCTGATTTAGCATCATATCAACAATTGTATGTTAACACAAATTTTGTATTTACTTATGATTTCATGTCATGTGTTTGTTGTAGGAGTGTATGTGTGTGATTGTGGCTACTATAACAAAATTGTTGGTAGCCAATGGTTTGATTTATGATGCTTGTCCCAAATGTAACAGGAAGGTTGATGGAGAGGCTTTGACTATTTTTTGTGTTGGTTGTGGAAATGAAAGTGCAAGTACAATTCCAAATT
This sequence comes from Glycine max, assembly GCF_000004515.6. Lineage (NCBI taxonomy): Eukaryota > Viridiplantae > Streptophyta > Magnoliopsida > Fabales > Fabaceae > Glycine > Glycine max. Next base: position 24,992,163 of record NC_038246.2, on the reverse strand, counting down.
AAGTTGAACATGTATGATGTCTAGATAATAAATTTCATAGAATCAGTGTTATTATCGTTGTCCCTGGAAAGTTTTTTAATGGTGTCATATTTATAATTATGCATGAAAGAGTTTTTTATCCAAGAGATACCTAAAGCTCTTGATCATGTATTGGGAAAAAGGATAGCCTCCAGGTTCAAGGTAGTCCCTGGAAATACACACTATTCTATTTCTCAGTTATCTCAAGATAAGGCATTAATCAATTCTATTGTTGCTAAGCTTCCTACCTTTGACCTTCAGGTAAGGTTGAATGAGTTATTGAATATTTTAAGATTCAATGCATTAGTTACTAACAGGGTTAGTTAATATACTTCTAAGGATCAAGCTGATCCACCTGTGTCATCAGTGCATGAGAATAATAATGTTTTTGACAATGTAAGTTATTTGGTATTGTTGATTGGGTTAATTGTAATTTAACCAATCAGAATGTTGTATGATTAATTGATTCCAATTCATACTTTGATGCAACAATGCTTCTCTGCCACCGTTGAGTCTGATCCACTCTTACCAGGATCCATTAAACCAACTAAGTGCAATATGATTTGCCTTTTATTTTTGTGTGTTTGATGAACTGAGTTTGTTTTAGGTTCTTATAACATCCTGCATAAGTAGGACTTTTAATGATGGGCATGCAATATTTCTTTTTTAGCATAACTGTGACCTTATCAACATGAGTTATGTTGAAGCAACATTACTATCAGACTATGGGCGCTTTGTTGATCTTGTGAATGAGGTATTTTCTTAGACTTATTTTAGCTAAATACTTATATCATTTATTTGTCATTATCTATTCTTAGTTTTTATTTTGGTTGGTTTACTTCTAGGAAGTGAACAAACATCGTCTGATATTTGTGAGCAGTGTTGGTAATAGCGGGCCAAGATTGAGCACTGTTGGTGCACCTGGTGGTACATCTTCCAGTATCATAGGTGTTGGCGCATATGTATCTCCTGCTATGGTTGTTGGTGCTCATTGTGTTGTTGAACCTCCATCTGATGAGCTTGAATACACTTGGTATATTCACTTCTCTCAAAACTTCCTCATTGATAAATTTGTTGTGCATTGTTGATCACAATGATTGAGTCAGGTCTTTTTAAACTTGTAGAATGAATTTAAGATGGGAAAACCAATTACTGATGACTTGTAATCTTATAAAACTGATGAGAAATTAAAGAGTTAACTATGCCACACTAGTTAACATCCTTAAGGAAAGAACATAAATTAGAGTCCGTAGCTATTCTGTTAGAAATAAATTGGTGAGAAATTGTGGGTCTGTTTGATTCCTGTCTCACTTTTTTGTTTGGAAAACAATTTTCTAAAACAATTCTACAATATGTTGCAATCAATTTCTTATTTAAAATCTATTAAGTTTTGAAAGTTATTTCCAAAACAAGTGTTTTAAAATAATAAAAAAAAACAAAAAGAACTAGGAGATGCCTTGTCATTCTCTTTATCTATTTTCTTCAAATGCTTTGTTCAAGTGCTCAGGGTACAAATTTTTAGAAAATACAAATGTTCTCTAGGGACAAACACTTTCGCATGTAGTAAAGGGACTAACAAATTTTAGAAAATATTTTTGAAAACAATAATAATGACTTATTAGTATTTACAGTTGTTGATGACAGTAATTCTAACTCCTAATTCAACCTACATTAATTAGGAAGTCTAATTATTTACAATGAATGGCTTGATTCCTGATATATTCAAGTGTTTAACATATAATTAGGAAACAATGATAATTAGCCTTACTCCCATCAAGTGCCCTCTTGAAGATATCAGCTACTTGTTAATTTTGTTTTCCAGTTCTAACATGCAGTAGGCAATGGCATAAGTCTTAGCTAAATTTTAATTTGTCTTAGGAAATTTTAATTTGTCAACCTGCTATTTTTATTTAATTTATCATTTAAATATTTATTTTACAAATATTTTTAATATTAATATTAATTACAATCATGCTAATATAGATTATTTTTAATTATTAATATTTTTTCTGATGGGATATCATTCAAAAAAAAATATCAATAATTAAAAATAATGTATATTTCAAGGACGGTGCTTACATAAGCACCGTCTTTGAAAGTTGTCAGCTTTCTAAGACGGTGGCTTTTGACCCGTCGCTGAAAGGGTTAACTTTCCACGACGTGGGCTTCTACGACGTTCAACGACCATCATTGTATGTTGTTTTTTACCATCGTAGAATAGCATTTTTTTTAGTAGTGAAGTGAAGGTTATCAGGCTATTACACTAGAGTTTCTACATTCATTAAAAACATCTGGATTACCTAATCATAAAATTAGGCTGAAAAAAGGTACACCTATTATGTTGATTAGAAATTTGGATCAAGCAGAAGGGCTATGCAATGGTACAAGGCTAATTGTGCCTAGAATGGCTAATCATGTTATTGAAGCACAAATTATTTTTGGGAAAAACATAGGTAATTTGGTCTATATTCCATAATTTTCATTATCACCATCACAATCTACTTGCCCTTCCAAAATGATTAGAAGACAATTCCCAATTACAGTGTCGTACGCTATGACAATCAATAAATCTTAAGGACAATCTATTGAGTATGTTGGATTAAATCTTCCTAAACCAGCTTTTAGTCATGGCAAACTTTACGTGGCATTTTTAAGAGTTCAAAGTAAAAATGGATTGAAGATTTTGATTTGTGATATAGAAGGAAAACCACAAAATATAATTGTCAATGTGGTTTTCAAGGAAGTATTTCAAAACCTACAATAAGTGCTAATTTGGATTAATTTTCTATTAATTATAAGTTCTTTATAAACAGTTGGTAATAATGATGTTTTTTCTAGTGTGGGATTTTCCAATGAAGTCTATTTTGGAACAACATCACGACACCAACTTTTTGGTCAAGTTACACTATCTAATATTTGTATTCATAGAAACCCGAGGTTGCAAGGGAAAGTTAGTTATATAGATAGATTATAGATGAGAGCCAACATCATTTATTTCATGCACTACAAGTGTGTGCCATATATAAACTATTATGGTTTTAACTATACAATCAAGACATGTTAAAAATAACTTAATTAACTATATAGTTTTCATTCAATTACACGTTAATATAACATATCATCAATTTTAACTCATTTATTTTAACTTGCACAAAATGTGGTATTTAAAAGTTAATATTTGTTAATTTAATATTTTTCAATAGTGGCACTACATAATTTGTAATTGTGGTCAAATTAATTTTTTTTTTAATCAGTAATGATGTATCTTAAACTAGACATTTTCTTCCTACACCATTGAAGAAGGAATAATACATTTAAATTTGAGATATTAGAATATTCTGAATGACTTTACTGGGTGTAGTACAGAAAGAAAAATTTGGATGTAGTGTAGGAAGAAAACATGTTGAATTAGTTAAAGCATGTAACACATGGGTCTTACTCATGTTAATATATGTCTTAATATTTAGGCATTTTCTTCCTACGCTGTGTAGATTTCTTCTACACCCAACACTTTTACGAATTTTCTCATGAATCTGTTTATTAGTAGGGGTAATTTTGGAAAATTCATAAAAGTGTTGGGTGTAGAAGAAATCTACATGGTGTAGATAGAAAAGGCCTAAAATTTAACACATGGGATCCATGTAACACCTGGGCCTTACTCATTGTGGAATTTTAACCCGTTGATTCAGTCGACCATTATAATTGGTCATCCAATTGCCTAACCACTAACTAGTACTCACGTCCCTTCAATCTGTGCACGGTCATAGCTCTAGCAATTCAGGTGATCAGTCGTCACCAGTAGTCACGTTGTTTCACTTGGTTCACTAACATTGCTTCGTGAAAATATGAAAACAGAGGCAGCATTGTAGAGGACCAAACTGCATCCAATGTTCATGAAGAGCACCTTGCTAGAGCAAGCTCAAGCCATCTAACGCCCAACCATAGTAGCACTCTGCCATGTAACACCCTGAAATATTATTAATTATAAATCTATGTTTGATTGTGTTTAGCTTGTTGTTTGAATATATGTTTGACTTGAATGATTTGAAATACGACTTGAATTATTCATGTGTGAATTTCTTGATGTGGATGTTGAGTTATGTGGAGTTTTGTTGAGCAAAGTTGAAATTATGAGATTTTAGATTTTTGCCTAAACCTAGTTCATAAAAATCGTGATCCCAGATTCGTTAACCGTTGGATCGTCTTCATATTTTGTCTCGCACTTAACAAGCCATGTTTCCACAGCCTGACCGTTGGGATTTTGAAAAACACAAATTTTGTTCTTTGCTAAACGCGAATGGCGCGCTTAGCACAATTCCTACCGAGAGGAAGTTGCGCTGAGCGCTCTGAGGTGCGCTAAGCCCAATTCCAACCAGAGAGGAAGTTGCGCTGAGCACCCAAGGGTACGCTAAGCCTGCCCTAACGCAGAGGGGGTTGCGCTAAACATAAATTCTTGGGCTAAGCATAAGAAGTGGACTTCGGCTTAACGCGATAGTCTCGCTAAGCGAAATTTATAGGTTATAAATACATCCTCAGTGTGAAAAACACGATTTTTCACTCTCCTTTTCTCCAAAAATGCCACCCAAACCCTAAAACCTCATTTTTCACCACCCAAGACCACCAGTGGCTGCCGTAAGCCGCCGTTGCTTGTTGTTGGACCCCTACACCAAGAGGAACACTCTAATCGGAGCGGAATTCTCAGGATCCTCCTCAAAGATTCAGTGGAGAGAATCCCTCAATCCTCCATTTCAAAGTTTCTCTGAGGTAATCTTGACTTCTAAACCTTCTCATAGCTAGTTTGAGTTCCTCTTAGTGTCTCTTATGTGTTGGGTACTGTAATAAGGTGTTTTTACACTTCCTTTGAAAAACCCTAGAGAATGAGACATTGTAAAAGTTATCTTTTTATAACATTGAGGTTATTTTTGTGGCATTCACTGAACCCTGGTCACATTGGCGTGATCGGAATTTCAAAATGATGTTTCCATTTGTAGAATCCGAAACACCCCTTAGCCCTTTATGTTTTGACAGGGGTATTTGACCCCGAATGTTGCCTTTGACCTTGTTTTGAAATCCATGCTAAATTCCTTTCGTTTTGGCGTAATAGAGACTTGCATTGGACCGACAAGCATGAATGAGAGAGAGACCTCTAAGTGACACGAAGAGGAACTGATGGGGAGCTCACAATAGGTGAGGTGATTTTATTATAAATTTATCGTTTCTACACCATGGTTAGGGTCAGGGAACCTAGCTATGAGAATATATGCCTGTCCCTGTTACATGCTGAATTTTTTTTTCTAGAAAACCATGTTTTCGACGAATGGGATGCGATATATATATATATATATATATATATATATATATATATATATATATATATATATATATATATATTCCTTATTTGACTTGTGTTGTTTGAAGACCTGGGGAGCGTGAATCTCATGCATGAAAGATATATGCACATGCGGAATGTGACTTACTATTGATGTTGCTATTGATGACTTTAAATTCATATGTGATGATGTTGATACGCAATGAGGTTGTTGTTGTTGATAACGTCATTGAGACGAGATGATGTTTATGTTGAGAATGATATTGAAATGAAATGTTGATGATGTTGGAAATGCATTGAGATGATGCATGTTGTGTATGTTCGTGGGGGCTGCATTGACCTTGTCGGATGTCCTTGGTAGGGGAAAATAGAGTGATTAAAGAGTTTAAACATCTCTGAGGGGATGTTTAGGATCTTTAATTCATCTGTGGTCTTTGTACTTGATGGTGCTCACGTTCATACGTTGTATGTTGTGTATGTTCATGGGGGAGTGCATTGACCTTGTCGGATGTCCCTGGTTGGGGAAAATAGAGTGGTTAAAGAGTTTAAGCATCTCTGAGGGGATGGCTTAGGATCTTTAACTCATCCATGGTCATTGTACTTGATGGTGCCCATGTTTCATGCCTCATATGACACGGGAAATAGTAGACAGTATGTACTTTGTACTAGGGGGTGCGTCACCTAGTAGGGAACTCCCTTGTGGCCTAGGCTGATCACTGGGGGGGAGTTATGGTGCACAACTAGGTGGCCTCGACTGTGACACCCTCTACCCCTCACATATATATTAATAAAGGAATAAAAATTCAAATATTAATTAAAAGTATTTTTAAAACATTTTTAAATACAAGCTTTTCAAATGGGTAAAAGGCTCACATTCACTTTCTTCTACATCATATTCAAACTTGTCCAAATAAATAATAAAGTCATCTCGACTCAAAGAAAGTCATATAAGTCTCATACAATTAATATAGAACCTATATCCTAATGTCACATCCTATCAGAGCGTGGTTTTCCCGTGTCCTCTAGCATGAGGTTCTTCATAGTCATCCACCTATTCATCTGCTCCCCCGAACACAAAGTTCAAGATCATCACAGGATCCAAACACAAACAGCAAACCGGGAGTGAGTTATCACATTGCTAACTACTAGAGAGAAACAACACAACATATAGTAGCCAAATACAATTTACTTAGCATATCTCACATTATTTCATCACTTTGTCATTCATCAATCACACCTTTCAATCATCAATCATTATACACAGGAATCACACACTCCGATCAAGACATAATAACACATCAATTTCATAATAAACAATTAGCAAGCGTATGCGATAGTTATGCTAAGACTCAAGCCTATATGCAATGTGGTACCATGTCAGTGAAAAACCACCCTGGGGCGCTTAGGAGTACATAACAAGACACACCACACAATGGGTTTGTCAGGTCACTCTCACTAAGTAAGATCATAGGGAGACCAGTCAGGGTCACGATGTTTTACGAGAATGCTCCAACCATATGGGATCAACATAGGCTTAAAGGAGCACTCAAACCCGGTGACCCCCAAGGCCTACACTCCGAAGAGTCCTTCAGGGCCTCTTCCTCCTGATTCAGGTCCAACCCCTAAAATTATTTTAGCACACAGACTCTATCTATGAACTGTACAAAACACATGACTCCTCAATTATTCTCAAAATAATTTTAACTCGTCGCCCTTTAAGGGTCTTATCATTAACTCGTCGCCCAAAAAGGGACTTAGCATCAACTCGTCGCCCTAAAAGGGACTTAACATCAACTTGTCGCCCTAAAAGGGACTTAGCATTAACTCGTCGCCCTTGAATGGACTTATGATCGTGTGATTGTACAATTCATAGTTCACAACTCAATGCACATATATATCTCAATCATATACATACTCAATTTATCACATACACTTAATCCCAATCACAATGGTATAATATCAATTTAACATGTTATCACACCTCATGAATCATGTACACTTTACCTATGAACTATGCAATAGACACATCTACTCAATTGTTTTCAAAATCATTTTAACTCGTCGGGTTTCCACAGTGGATCCCATCACAATACGCGTCGCCCTTAAAGGGTCTTACAATTGTGTGATTGCACAGTTCATAGTTCACAACTCAATACACACATCTCATCTCAATACACATGTATTTCATCATCCGTCACATGTTCAATTTATCACATACTCACAGTTTGAATCATCATTTCATAACCTCAACATAACAATTTATACAAAAGATTTCATCACAACATGGGGTGTAAAATCCATAGTTTCTCACAATTATATCAAAATCAATTAATCAAATTCATGGGTTAAACACAAAGACATCAAGAGCACTCAAGTTTATCAATCAATTCTCATCAAGACATCAATTGGTACATAGAACACAATAATATTATATTTATAATCATAAAGAGAAAATTATAATTCAATAAACATCCCAAAATAAACCCAAATTTAGTTCTCTAAGGATCCCTACACATGTTTATTCTAATCCCCAATTGCGATAAACTCATCCCTTACCTCTGAGCGGACTCACGTCTCTTCAGCCAACGATAGTAACATCTATAGCGGTTCCCTGAGATTCCTTCAGTTATTCCTCCGACTGCTCCGATAGAATTCCCAAATGTCAGAGAGACGGATAAGAGATTGAAACCTCCACTTGTACTGTCTTCATGATATTCCTTTTTCTCCCTCCACAAATATTATCTCGAAAATCCCAATGGTGGAAGTGTGCGCAATTGACTTTCGAACAACATATCCAAATTTCATGAAAATCCAACGGTTAAAGAAATCGGGATCGTAGTTTTACCGAGACAGTTTTGGGTTTCTGCGGGAAATTGAAATGCTACAATGCGAAGGGTTTTCCTCTAAGCTCAAACATGATTTTGAAATTCCCAACGGTGAGAATGTTCTAAATTGGGTTGCAAACATGGTACTCAAATTTCACAACGATCCAACGGTGAACGAGTCCGAGATCGTCGTTTTTCTGAGACAGGTTTGGTGGGCTGCGGAAAAAAGAAAGGGTTTTAAGAGGAGAAGGGGAAAAACGAAAATGAGGCCAAAAAGAGGCACCTGACTTAACATAACTATTTATACCTAGGGTATTCAACCTATTATTTGCTCCATATTTATTTATTTATTTACTTTATAAAAACAAACTCTATTTTATTTTCTATCAAACAAATAAATGAAATATCCTTTTTATTTTCTCTCAAATCATTATTTTAATTAATAATTATATCTCCTTATTTATTTATTTATAAAATCTCATCATTTTTCTAAAACTCTATTTATTTATAAATAACAATTCTTTTTAAACTAGATTACAAAAATTGGGATGCTACATCGATAATTACTGCATAGTTTCCCTAAGTGAGGTGTCGTGTGGACAAGCTTAGATTATTTCCTTGGTTGATGGTACGTACCACATTGCATATGAGAGTTGAGGTCAGGTGCATGCATCATTCTGAGCAGTATTGATTGGATCCGTGGATGGACGATGAATAATTATTGAATGTGGATGATGAATAATTATTGAATGTGGGTGTTGAATAATGAATGTTGTGTAAGCTCATGATGTTTGCCTATGTTTTCTTGTTAATTGTGATTATTTGGATTTAGCATTGGTTCTTTTTATAATGAACACACCCCTTTTGTATCAAGTGGTTTATACCTGTGATGATTGTGAACCTTGTTCGTGGGAGCAGAATGACAGCAGTAGGGTGCAGGAAGTGAGATTCTGTTGAGGAGCTGCCGAGCCGACGTGATGACATTGGGATTATTTTGGGAGAGAGTTGTGTTTTGTTAATCAACTCCTCCATAGTTGGTTTCATGATTCTTTTGTTGAATTAAAGATGTAAATCACATATTTGAATTATATGTATGAACAAGTTTAATTTCCATTATGTGAATGATGTGTACTAAGTTACTATACTAATATATACGTATCCACTTAAGTAATGTGTGTTGTTTGGTGAATGTATGTCAAGACAAAAATTACTTTCATTTTTTTATATAAGAAAAGTAATGTGTGTTGTTTGGTGAATGTATGTCAAGACAAAAATTACTTTCATTTTTTTATATAAGAAAATTAATGGATTTTTCATTTAAAATTTGAAATGATCACGATTTAGAATGGTGATATTGTAGCGATGAGGCAGGTCGTTACATTAGTGGTATCAGAGCAGGTTGAGACTTTCGGCTAGTGAGTTGTGAGTCTGCTGATGGAAGCTTGCTTGTGGGGCTTCTATGGAGGCTAGATCTTTGAGCTTCAATGAGGTCCTTTAATGGTGATTTTCCACCATGGAGATGCAGCGGAAGACAAAGGAGAAGAGGTGAGAGGAGGCGCCATCCACTAGGGAATAAGCCATGGAAGAAGGAGCTTCACCACCAAGATGAGCCTTGGATAAGAAGCTTGGAGAGGATGCTTCAATGGAGGAAAAGAAAGAAAGAGAGAAAGAGAGAGGGGGGAGCACAAAATTGAAGGAAGAAAAAAGAGAGAGAAGTTGAACTTTGAGTTGTGTCTCACAAGACTCTCATTCATCAAAGTAACAACAAGTGTTACACATGCTTCTATTTATAGACTAGGTAGCTTCCTTGAGAAGCTTTCTTAAGAAAACTTCCTTGAGAAGCTTTTTTGAGAAAACTTCATTGAGAAGCTAGAGCTTAGCTACACACACCCATCTAAAAACTAAGTTCACCTCCTTGAGAAGCTTCCTAGAGAAGCTAGAGCTTAGCTACACACACCCATCTAAAAACTAAGCTCACCTCCTTGACAAAATACATGAAAATACAAAAAAAAAAGTCCCTACTACAAAGACTAAAACCCTATACTACTAGAATGGCCAAAATACAAGGCCCAAAAGAAGGAAAAACCTATTCTAATATTTACAAAGAAGAGTGGATCCAACCTTGACCCATGGGCTCAAAAATCTACCCAAAGGTTCATGAGAACCCTAGGGCCTTCTTTAGTAGCTCTAGTCCAATCCTCTTGGAGTCTTCTATCCAATACCCTTGGGGGGTAAGATTGCATCATCTACTATGTTTTTTTGTGCGCTTTTTGGTTGCCTTGTTGAATGCTTGATGTATGTTGTTTGCAATTGGATCTTATTCGCTTTTTGTCTTTCCATGTGTTGTAGAAATTTGATTGTTGTAGTCGTAACGTGTTTGGTTTCCTGATGTCTACTATACCATGAGTTTCAATGTCGTGTCATGAATTATCAGACTGGTCATCTGTATAATTTCTTATGTACAATGGGATGATATGGAAAGCGATCAACAAATACAAACGATGGGAAATGAGTGTTAATGTCTCGAGGCATCAACTCTCAAAAGTAACCAAGTAGGAACTTGTGATGGTTGTGATTTTTGTGTTGCTCTTTTTTTTCTTGTGTGTATTCTTCCCATGTCTCACTTCCTGGTGTGTATAGGGAGTGATGGATGGACTGAATGATCGTGATATAGCTTATGCTCTCCAAGCCTTAGCTCAAGCTATAGGGAATCCAAATAGGGGAGAAGCTGGTGGAGCTGTTGAGTACCAAGGGTTAGACCGCTTCCAACAAAACAATCCCCCTTCATTCAATGGAGGATACAACCCTGATGGTTCTCAGAACTGGATAAGGGAAATTGAGAAGATTTTCCGAGTGATGGCATGTCCAGAAGGGCAAAAAGTTTCTTTTGGTACATACACTTTGGTGGAAGAAGCTGAGTATTAGGGGGAGAATACTCGCCAATGCCTAGATGTTGAAGGTCAAGATGTGACCTGGGATGTCTTCAAGAGGGTATTCTTGGAGAAATACTTTCTTGAGGATGTTAGGAACAAGAAAGAGATGGAGTTCTTAGAGCTCAAGCAGGGAAACATGACTGTAGCTGAGTATACAGCCAAGTTTGAAGAGTTGGTGAGGTACTTTTCCCATTATCAAGGGAGGGATGGTGAAAGCTCTAAACGTGTGAAGTTTCTGAACAGCTTGCGACCTGAAATGAAGCAAGCTATGAATTACCAGGATGTTCGTCAGTTTCCACTCTTGGTTAACATGTGTCGGATTTGGGATGAAGACTCTCGAGACAGGGCGAGCTATTATAAAAGTATAGGTCCAATGAAGAACAAAAAGAATGGACCCCAACATCAAGGAAAACCGTACTCGACCCTTCCTAAGCAATATGGTAACCGCCCTAACAATCAGAAGACTGTTGCCATGGATTTGCGGGTGGTAGTGGTAGCAAACCCAATACCTTCCCCACTCATATCACTTGTTACAGATGTAGTAAGCCAGGGCACATCTCCTCAAATTGCCCTAATAAAGGCATAACATGTTTTAATTGTAGACAAAAAGGGCATTTTCAAAGAGATTGTCCACATCCCAAGAGGGAGCAAAATGGTGGGGGCCTAAATGACCAAACTAGACATCCAAAGGCCACTAGAAGAGTTTTTACCCTTAACGGTGTTGAAGCTTCGAAATCCAAGGTAAATGTTTCATAAATGGAATTCCTTTACTTATGTTGTTTGATTCTGGTGCAACCCATTCTTTTATATCCTATTCATGTGTAGGGAAACTTAAGCTTTCTGTGTCTTCTTTAAATAAAGACCTGGTGGTAGAGACCCCAACTAGTGGTTATGTGTTAACTTCTAAGGTGTGTTTGGATTGCCCTGTGGAAATTTCTGGTAGAACCTTCTTGATTGATCTAATTTGTTTGCCTTTGAGCCAAATTGATGTTATTCTTAGTATGGACTGGTTATCTTCCAACCATGTCTTGTTAAACTATTTTGATAAAATTATGGTGTTTGATGGTCTTGGAGTGAGTAAGGATATGATGTTTATCTCTGCCAACCAAGTTGTGACATCTTTGAAAGAATATGCTCAAGTGTACATGATCTTGTCTAACCTAGAAATAGAGACAAAGGTTTCCATGTGTGACCTCCCTGTTGTCAGAGAGTTTCCTGAAGTGTTCCCTGAGGATATATCCGGTCTACCACTCGAGAGAGAGATAGAGTTTTCCATAGACCTGGTACTTGGTGATGGACCCATATCCATAGCCCCTTATAGGATGTCTCCTATAGAGTTAGCCGAGCTTAAGAAATAGTTAGAGGAGTTGTTGGAGAAGCAGTTTGTGAGACCCAGTGATGCAATCCTATCCCACAAGGGCATTGGGTAGAAGACTCCAAGTAGATTGGGCTAGAGATCCAAGGGAAGGCCCTAGGGTTCTCATGAGCCTTAGGGTAGATTTTGAGCCCATGAGCCCGCTTATCTTTGTAAATATTAAAATAGGTTTTTCCTTCGTTTGGGCCTTGTATTTTGGCCATTCTAGTAGTATAGGGTTTTAGCCTTGTATTTCGGGGCATTTTGAGTAGTCTTTGTAGTAAGGAATTTTTTTTGTATTTTCATGTTTTTTGTCATGGGGGTGAGCTTAGCTATTATAGGGGGTGTGTAGCTAAGTTCTAGTTTCTCATCTCAAGGAGGTGAACTTAGCTATTAGGGAGGTATGTGTAGCTAAGCTCTAGCTTCTTTAAGAATCTTCTTAAGGAAGCTTCTCAAGGAGGTGAGCTTAGTTATGAGAGAGGTATGTGTAGCTAAGCTCTAGCTTCTTAAGGAAGTTTTCTCAAAGAAGCTTCTCAAGGAAGTTTTCTCAAGAAAGCTTCTCAAGGAAGCTACCTAGTCTATAAATAGAAGCATGTGTAACACTTGTTGTAACTTTGATGAATGAGAGTCTTGTGAGACACAACTCAAAGTTCAACTTCTCTCCCTTTTTCTTCCTTCAATTTCGTGCTCCCCCCTCTCTCTTTCTCTCCCTCTTTCTTTTTCTCCATTGAAGCATCCTCTCCAAGCTTCTTATCCAAGACTTATCTTGGTGGTGAAGCTCCTTCTTCCATGGCTTATTCCCTAGTGGATAGCGCCTCCTCTCACCTCTTTTCCTTTGTCTTCCGCTGCATCTCCATGGTGTAAAATCACCATTGAAGGACCTCATTGAAGCTCAAAGATCCAGCCTCCATAGAAGCCCCACAAGCAAGCTTCCATCACCCAGTGTGTCTCTATGGGGAGCACCAATGTTGTTAGTGAAGAAGAAAGATGGGACCATGAGGTTGTGTGTAGACTACTGCCAGTTGAACAAGGTGACGATTAAGAATAAGTACCCTTTGCCTAGAATAGATGACCTTATGGACCAACTGGTAGGAGCTTGTGTGTTTAGTAAGATAGACATTAGGTCAGGTTACCATCAGATTCGAGTGAAGTCTGAGGACATACCTAAGACTGCTTTTAGGACCCATTATGGTCACTATGAGTATTTAGTCATGCCCTTTGGTGTGACTAATGCTCCAGGTGTGTTTATGGACTACATGAATAGAGTCTTTCACCCTTACCTTGATAGTTTTATGGTAGTATTCATAGATGATATTTTGGTATACTCCAACACTAGAGAGGAACATGAAGAACATTTGAGGATTATGCTACATACCCTTGGGGATCGACAACTCTATGCTAAGTTGTCCAAGTGTGAGTTCTGGTTAGAGAAAGTTAGTTTCCTAGGACATGTGATATCTCAAAGGGGTATAGTTGTAGATCCCTCTAAGATAGAAGCCATTCTGGAGTGGGAGAGTCCTAAATCTGTTTTTGAGATTAGGAGTTTTCTGGGTTTAGCAGGATACTACCGGAGATTCATAGAAGGTTTCTCCAAGTTAGCTTTACCTTTGACTAAACTAACTCGTAAGGGTCAAGCTTTTGTGTGGGATACCCAATGTGAGCATAGTCTCCAGACCCTTAAGGAAAGATTGACAACCGCTCCAGTGTTAGTTTTGCCTAACCGGTGTATTGTGATGGATCAAAGATGGGTTTAGGAGGAGTGTTGATGCAAAATGGCCAAGTAGTGGCCTATGCTTCTAGACAACTCAAGACCCATGAGAGGAATTATCCCACCCATGATCTAGAGTTGGCTGTTGTGGTTTTTGTCCTTAAGATGTGGAGGCATTACCTGTTTGGCTCCAAGTTTGAGGTGTTTACTGATCATAAGAGCCTTAAGTACTTGTTTAGTCAGAAAGAGCTGAACATGCGTCAAAGGAGATGATTAGAGTTTCTTAAAGATTATGATTTTGAGCTTAGTTACCATCCCAACAAAGCCAATGTAGTGGCTGACGCCTTGAGTAGGAAATCCCTACATGTATCTGCTTTGATGGTTAAAGAGATGGATCTCCTAGAGCAATTTAGAGACCTTAGCCTTGCATGTGAGGTTACTCCTAACAGTGTGAGATTAGGGACTTTGAGGATTACCAATGAGTTACTAGGAGATATCAGGGAAGGCCAGAAGTCTGATCCTTTTCTAAGGACTCAATTAGAAGCTATAGAGTCAGGAAAAGATAGTAGTTTCAATGTTGGGTCGAATGGAGTCTTGAGGCTTCAAGATAGGATTTGTGTTCCCAATGTGCCTAATCTTAGGAAGATGATCCTAGAGGAAGGACATAGGAGTAATATGAGTATCCATCCTGGTGCTACCAAAATGTATTTGGATTTAAAGATGATGTTTTGGTGGCCCAACATGAAGAGAGAGATTAGTAAGTTTGTGTATGCATGTTTAGTCTGTCAGAAGGCTAAGATAAAACATCAGAGACCCTTAGGGAAGTTACAACCCTTGGAGGTACCCCAGTGGAAGTGGGACAGTATTTCCATGGATTTTGTTGTAGGACTACCTAGGACCCCCAGAGATTTGGATTCTATTTGGGTTATTGTTGATAGACTTATCAAGTCTGCTCACTTTATTCCCATTAATATCAGATTTTCCTTGGAAAAGTTGACCTCTCTATATATTAGTGAGATTGTCAGGTTACATGGTGTGCCATCTAGCATAGGGTCTGATAGAGATCCTAGGTTTACCTCTAGATTTTGGGAGAGCCTGAACAAAGCGTTGGGGACCAAGCTTAGACAAAGTTCAGCCTACCATCCTCAAACTGATGGCCAAACTGAACGGACCATACAGTCGCTAGAGGACCTTTTGAGGGTGTGTCTTAGAGCAAACGGGAAGTTGGGAGAGTTTTCTGCCATTGATAGAGTTCACTTACAACAATAGTTTTCACTCTACCATTGGCATGGCTCCCTAAGAAGCTTTGTATGGTAGAAGGTGTAGGACACCTCTATGTTGGCTAGAGCCCAGAGAAAACCTCACCTTAGGACCTGAAGTGGTACAGCAAACCACCAAGAAGGTGAAGTTGATCCAAGAAAGTATGAGGACTGCTTAGAGTAGACAGAAAAGTTATCAGGATAAGAGGAGGAAAGACCTGGAATTTGAGGTTGGTGATCATGTATTCTTGAGAGTCACTCCATGGACTGGGGTTGGTCGAGCATTGAAATCCCGAAAACTCACACCTCGCTTTATCGGTCCTTTCCAAATTCTTAAAAGAGTCGGTCCTGTGGCATACCAAATTGCATTACCCCCATCACTTTCTAGTCTTCACAATGTCTTTCATGTGTCTCAACTCCGTAAGTATATCCATGATCCATCTCATGTGGTCGGATTGGATGACGTACAAGTAAAAGAGAACTTGACATATGAAACATTGCCTTTAAGGATCGAGGATAGAAGAACAAAGCACCTACAAGGGAAGGAGATTCCATTGGTTAAGGTGATCTGGGGCGGTACATCAGAAGAAGATGCCACCTGGGAATTAGAGAGTCAGATGCGAGCAGCCTATTCATCCTTGTTTGAATCAGGTAAATTTCGAGGACGAAATTTCTAAAAGGGTGGGAGAGTTGTAACACCCTAAAATGTTATTAATTATAAATTGATGTTTGATTGTGTTTAGCTTGTTGTTTGAATATATGTTTGACTTGAATGATTTGAAATATGACTTGAATTATTCATGTGTGAATTTCTTGATGTGGATGTTGAGTTATGTGGAGTTTTTTTGAGCAAAGTTGAAATTATGAGATTTTAGATTTTTGCCTAAACCTAGTTTAGTAAAATTGCGATCTCGGATTCTTAACCGTTGGATCGTCTTCATATTTTGTCAAGAGCTTCCTAGGACAAGTTTCCACAGTCTGAGCGTTGGGATTTTGAAAATAAAAACTTTTGGTCTTTTCTAAGCATGAATGGCATACTAAGCGCAATTCCTACTGAGAAGAAGTTGCGCTGAGCGCTAAGAGGTGTGCCAAGCTCAATTCCAACCGAGAGAAAGTTATGCTAAGCGCCTAGAGGTGCGCTAAGCCCAATTCCAACCAGAGAGGAAGTTACGCTGAGCACCTAAGGGTGCGCTAAGCCCGCCCTAGTGCAGAGGGGGCTATGCTAAGCCTAAATTATTGCGCTAAGCGCAATAAGTGGACTTCGACTTAACGCGATAGTCTCGCTAAGCGAAATTTGTAGGTTATAAATACATCCTCAGTGTGAAAAACATGATTTTTCACTCTCCTCTTCTCCAAAAATGTCACCTAAACCCTAAAACCTCATTTTTCACCACCTAAGACCACCGGTGGCCGCTGTAAGCCGTCGTTGCTTGTTGTTAGACCCCTACACCAAGAGGAACACTTTAATCGAAGCGGCTCAGGATCCCCCTCAAAGATTCAGTGGAGAAAATCCCTCAATCCTCTATTTTAAAGTTTCTTTGAGGTAATCTTGACTTCTAAACCTTCTCCTAGCTAGTTTGAGTTCCTCTTAGTGTCTCTTATGTGTTGGGTACTGTAATAGGGTATTTTTACACTTCTTTTGAAAAACCCTAGAGAATGAGACATTGTAAAAGTTATCTTTTTATAACATTGAGGTTATTTTTGCAACATTCACTGAACCCCGGTCACATTGGCGTGATCGGAATTTCAAAATGATGTTTCCATTTGTAGAATCCGAAACATCCCTCAGCCCTTTATGTTTTAACAGGGGTATTTGACCCCAAATGTTGCCTTTGACCTTGTTTTGAAATCCATATTAAATTCCTTTCGTTTTGGCGTAATAGAGACTTATGTTGGACCGACAAGCATGAACGAGAGAGAGACCTCTAAGTGACGCAAAGAGGAACCGACGGAGAGTTCACGATAGGTGAGCGAAGTTTATTATAAATTTACTGTTTCTACACCATGGTTAGGGTCAGGGAACCAAGCTATGAGAATATATGCCTGTCCCTATTGCATGCTGAATTTTTATCTAGAAAACCATGTTTTCGACGAATGGGATGCGATATATATATATATATATATATAGCTGATGAATAAAATTATTGTCCTTATTTGACTTGTGTTGTTTGAAGACCTGGGGAGTGTGAATCTCAGGCATGAAAGATATATGTACATGTGGAATGTGACTTATTGTTGATGTTGTTATTGTTGACTTTAAATTGATATGTGATGATGTTGATATGGAATGAGGTTGTTGTTGTTGATAACTTCATTGAGATGAGATGATACTTATGTTGAGAATGATATTGAAATGAAATGTTGATGATGTTGGAAATGCATTGAGATGATGCATGTTGTTTATGTTCGTGGGGGGTGCATTGACCTTGTCGGATGTCCCTGGTGGGGGAAAATAGAGTGGTTAAAGAGTTTAAACATCTCTGAAGGGATGTGTGTGTGTGTGTGTGTGTGTGTGTGTGTGTGTGGTAGATGTGTGTATCTTAAAGCAATGTGAAGAAAATCTTGTAATAAAAAGCATAACATTTTATGTGTGTATTCTTATATTATGCATTGGTTTCAAATACAACAACATATTTTGTGTGCATAAGAAATTGACACTTTATATTATGCATTGCTTGATCATTTTCATCTTTATTTATGTTTGACCATTCTATGTGTATATTCTCTATTTATTCTGCAATTTAGGAATGATAGATGAGGATCAAAAGTGTTGGAAAGACATGACTAAAGTAATGATGAAAATTAATAAAATAAAATAAAAACTAGCATGTTCGACACAGTACACATTAAGGATCAGCTTACAAGTTAAACTTTATTATCAAATATTCATGACTTATATAACTTATCAGTATTGTTTAAATTAGTTTATTTTATATGTAGTCTTATGGTGAGGTTAGTAGGAGTTTAGCTATTAGATGATACTTGGCATCTTCTAGATAGAGATGACAACATACACTTTATTAAATACAACCAAAATCTTCAGAGCCCAACTATAGTGGCTGGTTGGACTCAGCTCAGAGATTTCTATGGTCTGACAGACAATCATCAACTAACTATGACCTATTGTGGATCATAAGTTTTTTTTGCTGACTATCTTCAAAAGCAACTTTCAACCACGAGCTTTTCCAAAATGACATTTGTTGTATCAACAAAATCCTAACTCAGTCACGTTCAAAGTCCTATTGAATCAATACAAAGTAACTTGTAGCAGTTTGGTAAGTGATTTAAGGTTGTATATAATAAATAGTTTTGACTATGAAATTTTTGAAATTTACAAACAATCTTGCATTCAAGACTATATATATTTATTATATCTCACATAAACTTAATCTTAATTTCAAGATGTGCCAAGTTCTATGTATTCATTCATGAAAAATGCAAATTTCACACATGTCAATTTGAAAAGGACTGTAGAATGCAACATTGTCTAAATCATTGGAGGAAGACTACAAAAATTGACTCCGGATGGAGGTATTTTGCAACTGAAAAAAATTTGGAAGCTGGCCAATAAGTTATTTTTGAGTTCCCAAATCCATAAGAGAACTTTGCTTTATTATGGATTAGTATTTAAAAAACTTTTGATTACACTCTACCAATTTCTCTTACCTATTATTTATAACTCTTGGTGGTTTATGTCACCACACATGATGCTTTAGATTATACTGCTACAATTTTGTAAAGTTATTAGCTATCTAATCATTGTTATTATAACAAACATGTTATATATTCCAATGTTATTATATTTGACTTTCATTTATTTCTTTTCATATTATTCCTTACAAATTTAGTAATTTAATATACTAACCAAACTGTGTGCTTGGGATTCTTTCAATTTCTGTGGTTGTTTTGGAGTTAATTCATTTTTTTTATCTGTTGAATGTTGTTATTGATACATATGGTTGATTTAAATTCAAAATTTGAGAATTCCCTTATGTGTATAAGTACTTATACCAAAATAGTTAAATTTACTTCTAATTGCATTATCTACTTCTAATTCTATAAAATTAAAAATAATAGATACAATTATACCAAGAAGGTAAAATTTGCAACTAGCCCGTGCATCCGCACAAGTGTTTTACTAGTTTAACATTATATCAAGTTATGTTATGTTATGTGCACTCCCTCAACAAAAACTAATTTAACAATATATGAGACAATGTCTCACCTATTTGATATTAAAAAAATAATGGTATGTGATATCTTAATCAAAAGGTTGAATCATGAATTGTTTTTTACATCTTGTGTCCTTTGATATTGTATCAGCTGCATAATTTGAGACTTTTGAAAACAACACACAATAGAGTTTGTCCTGAACCTTCAATTCTAGTAGTGAATGTTTGGTTCTACTTCAAACCATAAATGATCTGCATCAAACCACAAGTTACCCGCAACTTCTGCATTATTTACTTGAAGTGATCATGATTTTTTAGTTTTACCAAAGTTATCAACGTGTAGAAATGCAACTCCTTTCACATTCATATAGTTTTCCATTCGGCTCAGTACACCTAACCATAATTTTCACAATGTTCTCATTTGTGATTTAGAGTGATTGAAGTAAAACTTTGGACAAAAGCTTCATTGCCAATACCACCAGATCAAAACACTGCGACCACAAACCTTGAGAGGGATCAATCCCATTCCCTTCAGCTCCAATCAAGCACCTCCACAAAGATAACAAAGCATGATTTTGAACCTCATCTCTTTGGTCTAAAAAAACACATGAATATCAGTGTTCAACTTAAAACACATGTCTGATGGTGAAAATATACAGAAGATAGAAGTAGAAAGCAGCATAAAAGTCAAACCTCATCATCAACTAAAACCATTTCGACAACAAATAGCTTATTGGGTTCAAAGAAAGAACATATATCCCATAAGCAGATTACTCGAGTATTAATTCGATCTCTATGACTGCCTGCCAGGAGAAACCTGGCACAACCGATCATAAGCTCCTATCATCAAAAGACAATGAGTAGTTACTAGTAATGGAACACTCAGAGTTTAGAAGAGAAGGTCTGTAGGTGTGTTAACTCAGTGCAAACATGAGGGTTTTGTAGAAAAAAAATCTAAGCGATAACAGAATTGTATTCAAATTCAAAATAGCATTAAATGCTACATTGTCCTTTATTCAGTTTTGATTTAGAATGTTGAGAAGTTGATTAATACATAAAATCAAATAGTTCATAAACTAATAATTTGTGAACATGTGATGATCTAGATAATCTAATAAACTAATATAAATTAATAAATCTCAAATAGGATATAAACTAATAAGTCTCTGATAGTTGTACAAACTAATTCTGAAGAAATGGTAGTAATTAAAGCTATGGTGCTTCAAATACTACATAAAGTTTTGTAAGATAATAAAGGATGACACACTTCACACTTCAGGCTAGACTGACATTTCTTCTAATTAGTCTCCGAATGTTTAATGAAATGATCAAATATTTTGAAAGCATATTAACATTTAAACAGATAATAATATAATAAATTGGAATGGTAATCTAACTTAAATATTATGAAACGTGGTATAAACCTAACAATTTTCTGATAATGGTACGAACAAACTCTGATAAAATGGAATCTAATATTAGATGGCAGAAGCTATACCTATAGCTAATAAAGGATCTTCAAAATGTCATCCCATTGGTTTTTCTATTAGGTCAAATGCTCTGGACCAATTTTTTGTAGTGAAGGTGGTGTTTTGATACAAATAAGATGCCATTTCAATTTTTTCTCACGATTTTAGCAGGTAGCAGGTGTTGGAGATATGCAAATTTTTCAAATAAAGTATCATATACTTACAATGATGAAACCCTACCCCATAAAAGATCATACTATTAAGCTATATTTGGAAATTAGTTATATTCGGTAATCTTTTAATGTGCAAATCAGAGTTGATTTTGTTAATAGCTATTTACAACTATATAATAATTAGGCACATGTGTAATTGGTAGATGGAGATATCAGAGGCATGATTTTAGGAGGAATCGTAGGTCACATTCTTGTATATAAACAATGGTCCCTTGAGGAATAAAAGAGTATCTAAACCATTATTTTTACATGGTATCAGAGTCTATCCTAAATGGATCCCTATGTTTGTCACGCTCTAGGCAGGTAGTCTTGAGCGTGAGGGGAGGTGTTGTTGCAACCTACCCTTCGACGGGAGGGTGAGGCAAGACTCAAAGGTACGTCTTCCAAGAAAGAAAATGCGCGGGAGTCGTCACCAACGTTTATTCAAGGAAAACGTTAGAAAAACCAAAAGATGAAGGTCTACAGATTTTGAAAATAAGGGTTCGGGAGTTGTTTACGCACAGAGAAGGTATTAGCACCCCACACGCTCGTCACGAAGGATGGCAGCCTTTAATCGAGTGTGCAAAACATGACTTCAAAATTATGTATTTTCCTTTTTTATATTTTTATGTATTTTCTCTTTTTATATTTTTTATTTTTTTGTTTTTAAGGTCGACAGGGGTGTTACCCTTGCTTTTACGTATCCTCAGGAGCGATGAGGAATCCAGACCTACGTAGTTCTTTAAGTCTGAAAGTTTGTGTGTTACATTGATTTTATGTTTTCTGAAAGATTGATTTTAATTGCGAACAAAAGTCGTTTAAGGCGTTGGATCTTGAAACGATGTTTTAAACTTTGAAAAGTGGAAAGAATCGTTAAGGCATTGGACATTGAAACGATCTCAAGTGATTTTAATGAAAAGAAAATCAGTTATATGTTGATTTCATCTTGTTTTTATTCATTAACTTTCAATCTCTTTAAAAAGATGATTTACGACATTAACGATCGGTTGAAACTTAATTTACAAGAAGAAAAGTGATTACTGATGATAGAAGAAAGAGATAAAGATGCAAAAAACAAGAAAGAGGACCTCTAAGGGTACATAGATCGCATTCAAATGCTTAAAACAAAAACTAACCGGAAGACGAACCAAGAACAATGTAGAAGTCGATTACAGTCGTAATTCGGTAGCGCTTCGACCTCATTTTTCTCTTCTTTCTTCTTCTCTCTGATTTCTCTCAATGCTAGACCTTGGAATCCATCTCTCAGCCTCCCTCACGCCTATTTATAGCAAATGAAGGGGTTAGGGGTCATGACAGCTCGTCCAGGCGAGCTATTGCTTCATCCTGAAGTAAGCTAGCTCGCCCAGGTGAGCTGGTTACTTCACCATGAAGTTATTTGGTGGCCTAGGTGAGCTAGAGGCTAGCCTGGGTGAACCAAGGTTTAGCAAAGGCCTTAAAATGACCTTTTTGCCCTCCCCTTCGGGTATTTTTGCATTCTTGATCGAAACATTGAATGATCATCTGTTTCGCATTGTAACTGGCGTTTAACACCACAAGTCAACTAGCAAGGATCAAAAGATCAACAAACGATAGTCCCTAAACGAAATTAGGGTATGACAATATATATATATATATATATATTCACCTTGTCATATGAATCGCAACTCTGCATCCACTTGAGGAACCACAGACTCAACAATGGCTTCGTATCACAAATATGTTATACCACAGACTGATGATAAGGAAGAGAAGAGGGTTTTAAGGCCCCTTTTTAATTTATCTTGAAAACTTGTCAAAATAATTTATTGATATTTAATTTTATTTCAATATAATAATAATAATAATCTCAATATCATATAAAAATTTAATTATTATATTAATTTAATGATATATTTATATAATTACTTATTAAGTATAAAAACTAATTACCTAATTAATTAATTTTTACTTTGAAATTCTATAAAACTATTTTCCCTTAAAAATAATCTATACTAAGTCTTATAAATGAGATGTCTATGGAAATGCCTATTGTACCCATGCTCCAGGTGGTGACACGTGTCCCCCTACAGTTAACAGAATTGGAATTTTGTAAATTTTTTAAGATTGACACGTGACCCTACAACTGTCCATTTCTTCTATGCCTAATTCCATTTCTCTCTCTATTTCTCTCGTGCCTCTTCCTTTCTTTCTTCTTCTATTTTCTTCTCTTCTCTTCCAATTCGAACACAACCAGCCACAACCCGCTTCAAGCTTTGGTTGCTCCACATGCCTCCTTCTCCAGCCTTCTCCCGTTGTTTCCTCTGAACTGTGTTTCGCCATTTCCTCACCTTCTCCCGTTTGCTTTTTTTCTTCATTTTTGTGGTCCGTTTCTTCCAGCTTCACTTGCCGTTGAGTTTTCCCCTTGGTGAGGTTTTCCATTTTTTGTTTGCTACACGAGGTTTCTTCCGTGCTTTCTTTCTTCTCCATTTTTGTGGTCCGTCTCTTCCATCTTCACTTCCAGTTTTTGCTTTGGTTTTCTGTTGAGTTTTTGTTGTTATGCATGTTTTCTTCTTAACTGATAGTTATTTTTTTCTTACTGATTTTTCTCACTACTAGAAAATATGCTTTCTACATCGGTTATTTATGACTTTCAACATCGGTTTTTGAACCGATGTTGAAAGTACCGATGTTGATAGTATTTATCGTTAACATCGGTTTTTTAAAAACCGATGTTAACGTAAAATTACCAACATCGGTTATATAAATAACCGATGTTGCTAATATGAATTACACCCAAAAAATGTATATTAATGTTGAAAGTTAACATCGGTTTTTACAAAAAACCGATGTTAACGAATGTGTTAATGTTTCAGAAAACCGATGTTAACGTTAGTTAACATCGGTTTTCTGTAAAAAAAAACCGATGTTAACGA
Source organism: Glycine max (assembly GCF_000004515.6). Taxonomy (NCBI): domain Eukaryota; kingdom Viridiplantae; phylum Streptophyta; class Magnoliopsida; order Fabales; family Fabaceae; genus Glycine; species Glycine max. The sequence goes on along the minus strand of NC_038246.2, from coordinate 24,967,972 downwards.
ATGTGTTACTATTGACAGTTAACATCGGTTTCTTAAAAAATCGATGTTAACGAATTTGTTAATGTTGACAGTTAACATCGGTTGTTTGTAAAAAACCGATGTTAAAGAATGTGTTACTATTGACAATTAACATCGGTTTTTTAAAAAATCGATGTTAACGTTAGTTAACATCGGTTTTCTGTAAAAAAAATCGATGTTAACGAATTTGTTAATGTTCACAGTTAACGAATGTGTTGCTATTGACAGTCACGTTAACATCGGTTTTTATAAAAAAACCGATGTTAACGAATGTGTTACTATTGACAGTTAACATCGGTTTTTTCAAAAAACTGATGTTAACTAACGTTAACATCGGTTTTTTGTAAAAAAAAAAAAACCCGATGTTAACGAATGTGTTATTATTGACAGTTAACATCGATTTTTTCAAAAAACCGATGTTAACGAATGTGTTGCTATTGACAGTTAACATTGGTTTTTTTTATAAAAAACCGATGTTGCTTTCAGGAATGGTTTTTTAAATAATGTCTCTATTTTTACAAAAAAAACCAAAATTTAACCTGTAAATTTAAAATCAGACCACACAGCACACAACATATATCATTTGCATTCTGTTTTCAAATAGATTTTAGCAAAAAACTAGCTATCAACAAAGGTTATTGAATGTTAAGATGAAACAACAATTGTAAAAAATGTAATGCAAAGTATGTAAACTAATTAATTAACCTAAAGTTACATAGTTGCCTAACATCCTATGTTTGATTTCTAACTTTTAGATAATATTGTGCCCACTGTATGCGAAGTGCCTTGAATCTTTCTGCTTCCAATGGTCTAACTTCATTAAAATACTGCATGATCAAATAAAAAAATAAATTAATAATGTAATAACAATTATAAAAAAAACCAACTTTGTTTGAAATAAACAATTACCGTCTCCCAATTATTCCTGAAAGATCCTAAGATTATCGTGGACATCCAGTTCATCACGTAGTAGTCACAATCAGTTATTCCTTTTTGTCTATTACACTAAATACATAATGAAATTTGGATATTTATTAAATGTTAACTACAATTAGTGTACACTCACATAAAATATATATAAGTAGAACTTTTATTTAAATCACGTACCTTAACAACAATCCACCTAGCAACAGCCTTGAATTTCGGTTGTGGAGTATCATCAAGTCCTTTCAAAGCACTAGTGTTGAATATGAGGAACATTAAAATATTGATGTTGTTGAGTTATGCCAATGAAAATGTATTGAAAACAATATTGACCTGTTAATTATTCCCTTAAGGTAGTTGTCTGGCCTGTTATGTAAAGAACAAAACTAGACAACTAGGTTTTCCTTAGGCAGAATGACGACCATTTGCCAGTGTCCGCTGCAGTAGAGACGAATATGGGTTATTGTAGTAGTATAGATTATTTAAATTCAATTATTGTGTTTGACTTACCCATTCAGGTAGACTCCAAGGTAAACATCTCGTTTTGAACTCTGTATCCAACTCTTGATGTAACTTTCAGATTCAAATTGTGATTGCCCAGATCTCTGAATGGACTGTGGCTCGAGGAATCCATACACATCAGAATTCCCCGCTCGCACACTTGTCTCAGTCAGATGGCTGTGTTGTTAAGTCAAAGTTAATTATGTATGAATTTAAAACAATTACTTTGGTAATTAATAGTAATCTAAAATGACTTACAGAATCCACAACTGTATAATAGATATGCTGAGACATTGACCACCGTGTGCAATTTCAGAGAGATCTTCGTGCTTTATATAGAACGGGAAGTTTTGATTAAACACCCCGAATATGGTAGCATCCCACATAACCTGGAGCGGCTTCAAAAACAGTTGTGGGATGGTCAATGTCATCAGGTACAGGGGATCATCGACCTCTTCATCCGGGCTTTCTGGAGGTTTTGCTGGAGACACAGCTGGCTGTTGATAAAACATAGTTAATTAGCAAGTTTTGATTACAGTGAACAAATTAATTGAAAAAAATAAACATATAATCATAGTAAAATACCTGTTCTGATAAACGCTTCACAAGATGTGTTGGCCAAGCAAGGAAGGTGTTAAGTGTCTGCCCCACTAAGGTAACCTCGTCAATGGGTACAGGAACGAGAGCCTCTGCATCTTTAACCTCCTCAACACCAACCTTGACTTGGCCATGCAACAAAGGGATGTTGTGAACTGTTGTGGATCCCTCATAAAGTCTTCCTAGGGCAACCAGGCAGGAAGGATTTTCTTCAATATATAGTCCGCATTTGTCTGAGTCACCCATCCCTGGATCGTTCCCTGAGGGAGCAACACAACTCTCCTTTGTGCTGACACGAGGACCTGAGGGACCAACCTCTGGCTCTGGAGGTAGTGCAAGTCCCTGTGATTGCATCTGAGACTGGAACCGGGACTGCATCTGGCTGAAGGATTCCATCATCTTTCGAGTCACTTTTTCTGTGATTGACTCCTCCAGTTGGTCTCTGATTTGTTGGGTCAGCTGTTCTAGGTCTTCAGGAGGCATGGAGGAAAAAGTGCGGGACGTTCGTGAAGTCGATCCAAAGTATTGCTTTATGGTGACACCGGCTCCAACAGCACGAACACGGCCAGGGTGCTCTGGTCGCCCAATGGCAGCAGTCAGGATATCCTGACGTCCATGGGCGACGAACGATTCCTGTGACGCCTGCTCGTCCAAAGAATCTTGTACTAAACACATATTTGTCCAAGGAATTCACAAAATACACAAAGATAATTACAATTATTAATTAAAAATGACTTACAATCCTGTCAGCTATTTCCTTTGATGCCTCAGACGTCATCTGTCCAGTTTTCTTCGTGCGGGCCATCTTCCATTTCACGTGACGTCTGATGGGAGATGGAGGGTCAATGATGCCCTCAGTGCTTCCAGACTGGGCAGCTTCTTCCAGTCTTTTCTTTGTCTTCTCAGCCATGAGCTTTTCTTCTAAATATTCATAACCCCCACAAGACAATACGTGGGGGCAGTGTTTTGCTTCTGGGAGGCCTGTGCCTTTTTCCGCACATCCTGCAAAAGTTTAACATTAATGCAAAGTGTTGAGATTCAGCCCTTAGGGTGACCCCGCTGTTTTGCATTGTACTTTTTTCGTTAGTAAGTTTGAGATATGATCTACACGAGCAGTGGCAGGGACAGTGATCACTGGTCAAACTCGCGAAGAGGAACGAATTGAAGCTAAGAACCCAACACTTATGTTGTAGCTAGCGTTTAGGTAGGAGACAGCTTTTGAATGCATATACCTACCATTTACTGTCACCGGAACAAGACAATTATGGGAAAACTGGACTATACTTGACAAATTTATTAAACAAAATTCAATAGTCTGGTAAACAATTAATAACAGGGTTGTAGGCACTTCAAGAATAGTCAAACTCGAGCAAGAAATCTTGTCTTCCAATAACGAAAACTTATTAACTCCTAAAACTAATTGATAATCAAAATCTATATATTAATGATTGTTGAGTGTTAGGTGAAGTCACCAATTGGGGCCTGATTGCAATTCTGGGAATCTAATCTAACTAGGAAAATAGCTCCTAATACCTTGGATGCCATTATTAGGATATTCTAATTAAATAATAAATACCATGCCCCTCAAGTACAATAGCTAACATCATGTGTTGGTTATGGAGTGCATATGTTATGATTCCTGAAATCTGGAGGTGCATATGTTATGATTTGAGACATAAGTGTGGGTCCAACTAAGGGATTCACAATACGTGTGGTTGATTATGATTCTATTACATATATAGATACTAGATAGGGGGGTGAGGAGCAAAAACAGTTGGAATGCTTTGCCGGTTATATTGTGACACAAAGTTAAGGCAGCAGGGCCCCATTGAGCGCAAACGGTGCATATTATAGGAGGCCCTCACACAGTCGCAGAGAAGCTGGGCATAGTTGGATATTATTGTCCGTGGATGAGTTAACAAGGTTTGGGGATATGAATATATATGAACAACATCTTGTATTTTTTTAAACAAAAGTAATTTAACCAAACATACTAAAGAAATAGAAAATTTTGTATTTTATTATAAAAAGTGCTTAGTACAACAACATAATAGCTCTTGTATTTTTTATCATATTAAACTAATTATCCAGTACATATTACACAATGCAAGGTAAAGTAATAATAATGAGTAGTTTATAATATAATACTAAAGAATGATATCATAATATATATACTTGCTTTGTGTAAAAAAAATTCCAAAGCATCTCGTAACCGAAGATTAGATACTAATCTTTTAAGATATAATGAAATCTATTTAAATAGCTATTATCTTGTGTTATGAACTTGTAGATTAAAATTATCATTACATAATTAAAAGACATGATTATCTATCGATAAAGACGTCATGTTGGTGCTTCATAATCATATAACAATTATGGACAACATATTTGCACTAAACATATATTTAAGTCAACTTTATGTTTTTCATATATTTATGCATAAAAGTTGTAGGCAGCAAAAATAAGACATGTATAAAAATATAATGCTCTACAATTTTCATTAAGCTATCCAATTGTTTTTGAAGTATTATTAAAGAATTAACATAAAAAAGTATGAGTATTAAGAATTTAAATTAGAGAGTAGCTTTTTTTATGTCTTTTTAATTTCTCCCAGACTAATCTATCTATTTTTTAAAAAAAATTCTATATGATTCCTCACTTATTTTGTAATAAAAAAATTTTGAGACTGTTGGGTACCCCACCCACAATATTAATTAATGACTCCATTTTCTTTCGTGCGTTGCTCAACAAAAGTGGGTCAGGACTCAGGATGGAGAGGATGATACATAAGAGACAAGATAAATCTTCATCATTTGGGAGCAGACCCGTGGCCATGGCATTCAATTATTTTCAATTTGAATTCTATTGCACATTGTTCTTAAATTTGTGCTGGAGTGAAGCACACGTGATGTTAGTGACATTTTCATCTGCCACTTCCACTTTCTAGTTTATATATCCTTCTATAATAATGATTTACATTTACAAGTTCTGCAGTTTCTAACTATCTTTGAATTCTCAGCTTAATATTCTACTTTATTACTTTTCTCCTTGATATAGTGTCTTTGAACATCACAGATACCACTCCACCAAGGATCCAAGGATCAGTGTCCTGCTCAACCAGATCCCAAAACTATGCCCTTCCCACAGATAATGGGGAGCGTCCCTTTTCAACCATCCCTTTTTCCTTTTTCCTTTTTTCTTTTTCCAAAGTGTTAGGTAGAGACATTAGAAGCTTCCATAAGAATTTTTCTTACGCTTTATGGATAAACTAAAACATTGTTCTTACGCTGAATGTTCCAATTTAAATAAGGCTAAACTAAAACACCTCATGAGATAGTGAAAGGATATAGATTGCATTGTTCAGCCTATTACTTTCTCACGCTTTATCGTGCCAGAAGAATTCATAAATCATGACATAAAATAAATATCAGGCACACCTGGTTATTCTCGAGCCCTGAGGTTCTGCAATCCCAGCTTATTAGCCAACTGGTCTTCCTCTAAGGCTCCAGTTTGTTCTCTTCTTCTTCAAAGCTTTTCTCCAACAGATGGACCTAACTATCAATCACACTACAGTGTCACAACATGTAAATATAGGATGCAACAATATATATTAATCTAAAAAACCAAGATAGTAAAAGCCTTATACAAATTATCAAGGGTTTAAGGGGAAAATTTTCCACTGCACCATCATCGGGTGATTCTCTTTACATAATCAAAAACAAGAAAATTTTATAATCTCTCACTTTGATTTGAACCCGAAAGGCAATAGTTGTGAGTTAGAAACTTTCGTTGGCATAAACCCTAGCCCATGGAGAAGAGTTAATCTGCTGGAAGTATGTGATGGAAGGAAGAGAAAGAGGCATTATAGTACCTGGAGCGAGCGAGGGAGAGTGAGTGAGTGAGTGAGTGAGAGGAAGAAGCTAGCGAGCGAGGGAGAGTGAGTGAGTGAGAGGAAGAAGCTGAATGTCTGCTTTGTCAAAAAGTGTTAGGTTTGTTCTAATGATTAGTTTTCTTTTTCATTCTTTTATTTTTTTCTGGAGATGGAGGAGTTAACGGAGCACTTACATAAAAGGGTTGGCATATGAAATCATGATTTATTTTAAAATATAATAAATGATTATATTAAGAATAAAAATGAAATAAATCTAAAAAATCTAAAAACTATTATTTTAAAATACGTTAAAAACTAGTTGAAATAATTTATTGATGATATTATATAATGTCAAAACTTTAAAAACATTTTTTGAAATCATTGCATAATGGTCCTAAAACGTGGCATGATGCGATTTACTGTGCTGCTTTCAGGCAGGGCTTTGAATGGTTTCGACTAAGGTAGGAATTTATTATGTTTCATTCTCTAACCATGTCTTTAAATTGGCTAAAAAATTCATTTTAATTGCACCATATAATTTGTACTAATAATATAAACATTCCGAACAGGTCAGTAGTTTTTACATAATTATTATTAATTTTTTATACAGGTTTAAAGATGGCAATATTGATACAGTCATTCAGTAAAAGTTCAAATCATATTTGTATCTGTTTTTTTTTTAAAAAAAATTGTGTAAAAGATATAAGTACGCAAATAATATTGTTGAATCGTGATTTCAATTATTTCTCCATTTTAAGGTCGAATGATTTGGTTTCCTTTCAGTTTGTTTGGTCTATATATCGTAGGTTAAAGCAGCATTTCAGTCATAAGCATTCTACTTTTTAGCCATTGAATACAACATGGGCAGAAGATAAACTTTAGAGTAGATGGGATCAAAAGAATATAAAGCCTGACAAGTTTTTTTGGTTTCCAGTAGAATAGAAAAATGAAATATGCATGGAGTGGGGGTAATTGTGTCATTGTGAATGGTCCACTAATAAAAAGTTGTAGTGCCCAAGCAAAATTGATGATGAGAATAAAAATTATATATGAAAGGGAAAGACATAAAAAACAAAGACTAATGTGGGTGAGCTGTTGTGGTGCATTAGATGCCTTTATTTGATGATTTTCTATAAAGTAAATTTTTTAAAAATTGTTTTAGAAATATATTTGCATATTTTTTAATTAATATAAAATAATTTAATATAATTATTTATTTATTTTTGCTTTCTTTTACGTTCATTCAAACAAGTAATATTAATATTTCCACTTATTTTTCTTTTTTTCTATTTGCCTAACAACACTTTTTCGACTATATTTATCTTTAATTTTTATTTGTTTTCCTTCATTCCTTTTAATTTTTTTCTCTTTATTAATCTAAACAATTGGTAAACCACATTTGCACAATAAAATCTATGTTGTAAAAATTAAATTAGAATGTTCTTAATTTTCCTTTTCTTAAAAAAAATTGTCCTCACCAAAGTCATGAAACCCCTTGCAACCTCATTTTTTTTTGTTTAATTCCAATTTGAAGTCGTGAGTTTATCCATGATTTATTTCTTTCTTTTTCGCATTTTTCTTACCTTTTATTAGTAAATAAATATTTTATCCTTAATATTAAAATAATCATATTAAATAAATTAAATAAATTTTTATTTTAATAATACTTATTTCAAAAAAGAAAGAAATCCCTAAATATTCTACGACCTCTATTTCAATTATATTAACAAAAAAGGAAAACTAAAAAGTCACAGGCCCAACGACTTCTAAAAAAATCAGATTTCATAATAAAGTCAAAGAAATTTTCACGACTTTTATAAAAAACCAAAAATAAAAAAACTCTAAAGTCCTAAATGGTATCTACGACTTACCCTTGACTTGATAATTTTTCGAAATGTAACTCCATTTTGGAATTTCGGAAAAATAATTGTCCTTTCTTGAAAAAAAAAAAAAAAGAAGCCAAACTTATCGTTGTTAACAGTAATGTTAACTAACTCTACAGTAATGTGAATTTCAACTTAATGATTATAAGATCAGGAAAAGAAATAAGTTGACCATAGTTTTGATTTTTTTTTTTTAATATCGTAGCATTGGATTTTATATTATTTATTAATTAAGATCGATAGTATATGCGTGCAAGTGCAAAACAGATTGTAGTATGTAATGTAGTATACTACTCAATAGAAAGATAGATAAAAGAGTTTATTAATTCAGAGCCAAAGTCATATCTCAACTTGAGAGAAATAAAAAATGTAAGAGATAAACTTGTCGGATTTTTTTCAATAAGAGTAGGCAATTTTTTTTTCAAAATTACCCAATAGGGATATATTTCAAAAAAATTCCTAATCGAGGGTACGATAAGTTGTACATAACAGTTATAACTCTTAAGTGAAAGTCGAATACCAATTTATGATAATTTTGTCGTCTATCAAATTCTATTGTGTTGTTTCTTTGTATTTTTCTATTGGAATATTGTAGTGAATATATGGATTAAAATATATTTTTTTCGATGATGTTACAATGCTTCATAGTGGCTTTAGAAACATGTTTGATGATAACCAAAATAATTTTTATCATTTCAATCAATTAGATGAAATATTCTAGATTAATCAAATAAAATGGTTGAAGATAAAATGCTTAAAGATCCTACATATGAACTTGATTACCTGACTTTTCAAATAAAATAATTTCATATGTTCTTCCCTCTCAATCAAGAAATTATTAAGTGATTCGGACTATCATATTATCTATGATCCTAATCAATAATCATGTGACATATAGATAATTTAATATTTTAAATTAATTAAAATCCCTTAGATAAATGAATAATACAATAATTATTATTCACTTATTATGATTATTGGTCGGAATCATGGATGACGTGATGGTCTTAAACTACTTAACAATGTTTTTTTTCATCTACGAGATTCAAATCCAAAATCTTACTTTAGCCCACTACTATTTGGACCAACAATTTATCGATATACAACTTAATATTTGATTTATTTTTCTATAATCAAAGTTCTCAAATAAAAATTAAAAAAAATCAGGAATACATGGATACTTATGTTTTTCAATAATCAGGCATAGTGCATTTTAATTATTAACAATTATTTTTTATATAATACATTGTCAATTTTTTCTATTTTAAATACTCATCATAATTTAAGCTTTTGACTCTATAAAGCTCAATATAATTTTAAAAATTTGGATCCTTTTGAGGCAATTCATTATAATGTTTGATTAATTTTCATGGGATAT